>NC_055973.1:12314230-12541730 GCF_018492685.1 Alosa sapidissima | reverse complement strand
CTCTCATCCACTCCGGTCCCCCGCCGAGACGGGCAGGTAGCACAATTAAAGCCAGCTGATCAATGGAGCAGCCAGCCGAGGGAGCCGGAACACAGGCTTGTTCTGCTAGCGCTTTTTTTTTTTCCTTTCTTTTTTTCCCCCTACGACTCCCACGCTTACACTTACACACTCACTTATACACACAATGGAGTAAGTGATAGATATACACACATTCTCTGGCTGCCTTCAGATCTCATTATGGGGAACACACACACACACACACACACACCCACACACACACACACACACACACACACACACACACACACACACACACACACACATACATTCTCTCTCCCTTTGTCTATCTTTGGTGCATACCTGCTTTTTTCCCTCTCTTGCTGAGATTCTCTCTGTCATCTCTCTGTGTGTCTACACATCTTCTTTCTCTCTCTCTCTCTCTCTCTCTCTCTCTCTCTGTCCTCTCTTTCTTTTGGGCCTCTCTGCCTCTCTGCCTCTCTCACTTTCCCCACCGCAGCCGTCCTCTCACCACAGTGCAATTGATCCACGCTCGGGCGCCCGACCTTGTCAGACACGGCAGGGAAATGTTTTCTCCCGTGCCCACCCTCCGCCTTCGCCCGCCCCACTCCCAGCCCCACCTGCCCGCCCCACTCCCAGCCCCACCTGCCCGCCCCACTCCCAGCCCCACCTGCCCGCCCCTCCACGGGCACCTCTGTCACAGGCTGATGGATGGCGCCGGTGAGCCAGGTGCTCCCAGCGTGAGTGAACGGAGCGGACCAGCTGTCCTCCATCAGTGCGAACGTCCCTCTCCTGACCCACACTAACTGGGGCTGCACAACCCCTTACCGCCCCCTGCCAAACTACAGACCACTGAGCTACTGCTCGCAGTGTCTGAACAGAGCTCATCTGGTATGAAAAAAATAAAGGAAATAGGAAATTATATGTTTTTATTTGTTTAACTCCCTGGTTTATTTTCAAAGGTATCACTGTGTTGTTTATCTGTGTCACAGTACATGTGACCTTGTTGTTGTCAGACTTGTGAAGCATGGCAGTGCGGTCAGACCACAGGGCCTATGAGTTACTCTAACAACCGGCTGCTGGTTTATCCATGCGTACATGCGTTGACACACAAATGCCCAAACTGTCCTTCTCACATGCCCTCACACACACACACATACACATACACTTTTTGCAGATGGTAAACACATTTACAGGCGCACACACACACACACACACACACAGATACACACATTCTCTGGCTGTCTTCAGACTTCATATACAGGGAAACATATACACACACACACACACACACATACTGGCTGTCTTCAGACCTCATGCTCTCTGTCACCAACACCCTCTAATCAGAGACCCTTCAAATCCCATCAACTCCTAGGAAGCCAGTGGGATTCCCCGGAGCCAATGAGATGCCAGCGAGGCAGATGGACATGAGAGATGCCCAATCAGATCCCACGCTCGGATCAAAGTAGGAGTTCATTCTGCTGCATGATGAGTTTTTTTCCCCCTCCTCCCCCCAGCGTTCTTCCCCCTCCTCACCTCCTGCCCAGCCCCAACACTCCAGACCAGTTCCATCACAAGATCCTGTATCCTCCCACAGTTGTACTCGTCTATTTCCAGGAGGCTCGTTTTTAGTTCCCCAAGGCTCTGCAGCACTGAAAAAAGCACACATTTTCCCTGTACAGTATTCATCAGTATTTTATAACTAGCCATCATAAATGCTAGTTGCTATTCATATTTGAAGAGTTTTATCCCAGGGTACTATTTGCACTGTCACTGCACTGTCATATTACATCAGTAGAATTAAGTTGCTATTTCCTCAAATTTGGTATTTTTTGATGTGACTATTTTTTGCAATAAGCCAAAACCAAAACAGCCATCCCAAATCATACTCATACAAATGCAAAATATTTCAATAATTCATTTAGCCTCATTTAGTACAAACATGCAGTGTTTTTATGAATTGGTAAACATTAGATGCCCCAGTGTTTCTTGAGCTTTTTGGACCATTTTGGCCCCAGAGAGTCAGGATGTCCCCCTGAGCGGTTGACCTTCACTTTGACCCCCTCCCTCCTCCCCTAGAGAAGGAACGTGCGGCTGCATGCTTTAAGCCGCTTGCATGGCATGGTGGGATATGCCGTTTGAGGACACACTCTCCACTGTGAGCGTCCGGTTTGATTTCTGTCTGTCTGTCGAATGTCTCTGACTGTTTCACCGTGCACAACACAAAGTGTCCTTGTCACTGTCACCCCAAGGATTCTCCATTCCCTCCTCAACATGCTGCAGTATCTAGCAATTAGCCACAATATGCTACCCAGAGTGCTGATGGGACCCTGCTGAGTTTTCTCTAAGCGCCAGAAGGTTTTTTTTATTTCTAGGGGAATGTTACTCAGGCTCCAACTGTCAACTAAGGTGGTGGGAGCCAAGAGCTGTTGGTGTCCCCTTTGTGTGGGATGGACTGGGCAGCATCGCCACTAAGACCAGGGGGTCATCCAGCTCATTTGGTGTGAGCTGCAGGCAGATCTGTCTGGGCCTATCATCAATCACAGTCACAATCACATTCTCCATTGGGAATCTATTTCCCATTTCCATCAAGAGTGCTGATGCACAAGCAAACTGACATTTATAAGCGGACGATGAAGTGTTATTTGTTGCTTTCGCATTCAAACAAATTCATGTTTGTTTAAGACATGTAGTAAGAATAATACCCCTAGTTCACACCTCACCATTTACAGGTGTCAATTCCTGTAGAGCAGAGGCTGTTGGTCACATCCTCAGTTTGGCTTTGACATGTAAATATAGTGCTAGGCTATATGTGGCCATCTTCACACCCTCTGAATCCTGTAAGAGGCCTGTTCAAACCACCGAGCATGACCGTTATGAAACAAATAGACCTCAGACACGACTCTGATGTGGTAGTGTGCGGGAATGTTGATGCCTCTGACCCAAACACTCTTAATCCCCACTCCCACCTCAAAGCATGTCTCTCCCATGATGCACTCTGGAATGTTGTTACGGTGGCAAACATAAAAAGTGCATGAGTGTAAGTGCCACAGTTTGCATTTTTTGTCCTGCAGGGACCTTGTGCATAACATCAGCCAGAGGATTGTACATGTTTTTGCCATTTCTGTGAGCAACCATCAGCAGTGTCAGAAGTGAAGAGTAGTGTCCAGGGGTTTAGACGGAACACCATCGCAACACAGCTTCTGTTCTTACTTTCAGTAATGCCACCATAATTATTGACCTTCTAAAACAATCGCAATCATTCAGATGTGCCAGCAATGGGTTTTACCAACAAATTCAGTTTGTTTTTTGTGTGATTGAAGTGCAAACGGAGGTTAAATGAATGACTGCTTCCTTAGATCCAGGGAAGGACAGAGATGCTAATATGATTAAAGCATAGAGAGAGTGCATGTGGAAATGCAAACCAGTGTGTGTGTGTGAGGGTGAAATTAAATCAGTGGTATGGTATTGGAGAGGAGGTGAAATAAATACATGCAAACAGAGACACACACACACACACACACACACACACAGTACACATAAAGAGACCTTTTCCAAGTCAGTGATGTGGTGAGTTGAAAGAGCCCCGTGCCAAATCTTCACGTGATATGGTGCAATGGGTGTCTGAGCTCACAATCCTCATTCCCGTCTGGACTGGCACACACACACACACACGCACACACCACTGGGATGCCAGGATGCTGGATGGCGCCCAGATTTTTAGCAGATGTCCCGTATACTACGCCGCTATCAGTCACCATAGTAACACCTCTTTTCTCCCTCTTTCTGTCTGTTTTTCTCCATCTCTCTCCCCCTCTCTTTCTATCTCTGTCTCTCCGTCTTAGCGCCAAGAGGAGGAAAATGGCTGACAAGATCCTTCCACAAAGGGTAAGCAGGAGCAAGCATTAATCTCTTATATATCCCATCGCTTGATATTGTTTGATCCTAACATGTATGTCTCTGTGGGGGGAAGATGGAAGTGTTGTATTTCAGTTGTGAGGGTTTTTCTGAAAAGAACCAGGTTTAGCTAAAGGTTATGCACAGAGCAGTTTATACAGGCAGGGAGAGGTAGAGGGGTTGGAGTGTTTTTTTGGGAGGGTGATGGTTAGATGACTCAGCCTCCCCTAACAGAGCTGCGAGCGGGCGAGAACTGAGCTTGGAATTGGCTCCTTTGAAATCAGGGGGGGGATACACCTCTGAGAGTTCAATCTTTTTTTGTTATTCATGCCAGGGCACTACACTGCCACAGGTGGGTGTGGAGGCATCGGCTGAAAGGCACAGGGGGACACAGCCATTGCCGGGAGTCAGCTAGCAGCGCTAGTGTTAGCAGGCATTCAGGGATGTTAGCCACCGGTGTCTTTGGCACATGTCTGAGATTTAGTCTTTTCATTTAGCTCCAAAAACAGTACTTAAAGTATGACTGTTTTGTATGTGGTGTGTGTGAGCGTGTGTGTTTGGAAAAGCAAGTGTGAGACAAAGAAAGGACAAAAAGCCATGTTTGCGGAGTGAGGCAGACAGTTCACAGCGTTTTTTATCGGAGTGGCGAGAGCCAGAGGCAGTGATAGGAGCGAGGCCCTGGCGCCAGACAGATTACTCAGTGGTGAAACACGCACTCGTCTGCGCCGCGTCTGAGTCTGCGTCTGCGTCTGCGTCTGCGTCTGCCCCGCTAGACGAGATATAGGAGCTGGAGAACAGGCACAAAAAGAAGGATGGAGAAAGTGGCGGAAAGAGAGAGAATGAGTTGATTTGGAATTGAATTGCGCGAGAGATATGAACATCTGAAGGGACAGGAGTCTGGGGTTTGGTGCAGTGGAGGAATCTGTAGGCGAGGGCTGGGTTTGGATGCTGGCCCGTTGGCATGCCAGATGGAATGGAAATGTGGCCCTGGGAATGGGCGCGAATGGCATGAGATTGTGGCACTGCGGAACACTGCTGGGGTAGCCATATTGTCTGCGCTCAGTGCTGCCATTTTTGACGCTTTTGCTGGTTGTCACCTAACGTAGCCGCCTGAGAAGAGTGTGAGGGCAGTTTAAGGGACAATGTGTCAGGCAAACAAGTCTGGCTAGAGGGGCTTGTGATCAATATGTTGTCATATGTTTTTTTCATGTCATATGAATGTGAATTTCAAAGTCATGTGTAACATGTGTTCATTATTGGTGTTATACAGGGTTTACCCGCTGATGATAAAGTGAATATCTTCCTCATGACTTCCCTTCTGTATGATTGTCCTTTAACAGATCCGGGAGCTGGTGCCTGAGTCCCAGGCTTATATGGACCTGCTGGCCTTTGAACGCAAACTGGATCAAACCATCATGCGCAAAAGGGTGGATATTCAGGAGGCCCTGAAGAGACCCATGAAGGTAACCTCAATGATGGGCTGATCTGAATTAGCGTTTTTATGAGGCCAGTAAATTCTGGTCAGCCCAGCAGCCTCCAAGGCCCCATTGTCTACTGCACTGCTGTAGGACAGCAGCATCACTCAGGGAACAGTGTTTGACACCTATACCATGAGTCCCTGAGATAAATCCATCCTGTCTAAAAGTGCAGGTTAAGTTTCCGCAGGCTACAACGCTCAGGTAAATGAGGCTAGCTAAAAATAAAGAGATGCAGAACAGGGTCAACACTTGGTGTGGTTTCGAACAGAGCAAGGCAGCTGTGGGCACCCAAATCCCTTTCTAAAGTCTTTGTATGAATGTCCATTTGCATGCACTGCACATCAACTAATATGGCAGACATGTCTCAGAGTGACTCACAAGGCTGACGTGAGGCTCCATCTAATTGAAACTTAAAGACATTTGTGGAGACTTTGTTATGCAGTTGCCAGGAAGCCATTACCATTACTTTGACAGCATCGAGGAGTAATGCAGAAAGCTATGAGATTAAGCTGTGATCAAGAGCTGAAGCAATTGCCCCAGCCATTATGTTACAACATAAACACAGTAATTGGATGGTGCAAGTGCTTCATTATATGAAAGATTTTGCCTTTAGGGCCCCCTATGGTGAATGAGAGCAAAGCATAGGCTGTTTAAGAGTGGGGGGTGCAATGAACTGTTGGAAAGTGCTGGTATGTGCTTTGACCACTTTGATTCGCTTTCCCACGCAGCAAAAGAGAAAGCTGCGACTTTACATCTCAAACACCTTTAACCCCGCCAAGCCTGATGCCGAGGATTCCGACGGGAGCATTGCATCATGGGAGCTGAGGGTGGAGGGCAAGCTGCTAGATGACGTAAGTATCTGAACTACAACAAATCTTTACAAATATTGCAAATTCCTTAACTCTAAGTGACAGCATTGCACTAGCTCTGGTCTCCTTTGATTTGGTAGAGATGTTATGGACTTGGTGGAGGACTTTGGCTGAACTGCAGAATTGAGATGCAGTGTACGCATGATGCAACTCATATTTCATCCCTGCTTAATGGCAGCGGGCAGCGTAGACAGCCTCTCGTTCTCTGTGACAGTCAAGATTTGTGGACGTCGTCCTTCCTTGTAATTTATGAACAAATCGATCCTTCCACATCCATCCGCCTCGTGGGCCCGCCATCGTAAAGATACTTACTACCTTGAACTCCCTCTCAGCGGAACAAGTCTTGACTGAAACACCCTTGTGTCGTCCTCATATGCGCGATGTGCGTGCACTGCAGATCTTCTGCTGCGTGCACATACACGCATTCCACTCACACATATGATCTCATATCCTGCCAATGACAAATATGTGGCTTTCAGTTAAGTATACCCCTTGTGGCTCTTGCCCACAGCCCTTCTGCATCTCCCCTCCCTCCCCTTCGGGAGGTTGCATTCTGTTTCCCCCACCGTTCAAATATGAAAATTGGTAGCTCTTTGATTGCACAGTGCAGCTGGACCCGAGCTGAGTCTCTCCCTCTCTTTCTCTGTTTCTCTCATTTCGTAGCAGAGACATAAACATTGGTAATGATTAGTTCTAGTGTGTGTTTATAGTTGGCTCACAGTTACTTAGCCGGGACGGAGGAGGAAAAGGGAAGAGGTGGTGGAGGGGCTGATTGATTGTTTTGATAGACCCATGCAGCCAAGAGCACTTCAGAAAGAGGCAGCAGTGCATTGTCGCTCCCTGTTATGCTCGACTTGACTCAACTTGCGCGGACGGTTTAGGCCACCGCCGCTCAGATTGCGCTCAGCGGCTAGTTGAGGTTTCCATAGCAGCTGGCACTCTGAGGAGACGCCTCTGGAGGAAGTGGACCCTGCGAGGGAGAGTTTTTAGCGTCTCATGTGGTTTCCTCTGGCCAGACCCAAGTGGGCCTGTGGTTCTTGGTGGCACTCTTGTCGTAAAGCAAAGAATTGTCTTTGTTAGAACCTACTAGCAACAGAGAACCATCATTCAACAGAGCACCATCATGTGTGAAAAGTTTTTTTGCCACTATTTTGTTTTCTGCGTTGATTCTGAAATGGGTGTTTTTACAGTAGTGCTGGAGGTTTCAGAATGTTTGTCAAGTCTGGAATGGAAACATTCCAGAATGCCAGAGTTATGTGGACTTTGCTAAGTGCAGTTGTGTAAGCAAACCTGTGCAAAGATGAATTTCCAAGACCACAGAATATCTATGCTTAGAAATGGAGCATATTTATTTATATAAGTTCAGATTAACGTAAGATTTAGCATGTTATGTTTAACCATCCTTATCTCTGTTCAAACCGTAGCCTGGGAAACAGAAGAGGAAGTTCTCATCGTTCTTTAAAAGCCTGGTCATTGAGCTGGACAAAGACCTGTATGGCCCAGACAACCACCTGGTGGAGGTGAGTAAAGGTTCTTCTTCTCTAAAAAAAAACACTGCCCACGTCTCCCTTTCCTCGTATTCCTCTGTAGGCAAAGTCATCTCTGTAGTGAAGTCTATGTCTAGTGTCTCTATATGACTGTGGCCAGACAACCCTCAGCACGTCACCTGTCTAAAAGTAGTTGACTTGCCAGAACTAATGTAGGCCAGCTGGACCCTTACTAGCCGCAAAACACAGCAGCCACAATAAATAAATCCAAACGTCTTCTGATGGCCGTGCTTGTCACTTCGTTTCGTCGTTCTCCTCCGGGGAGAGCAGGCCGCTGTGGCCGCCTCGCCCCATGACCCAGCACAGCCCACTGACCTCCCCACAACCCCTCTCGCTCATCGTCTCAGTGACGCGTGTGGGGGTGGGGGGGGGGACTCACACGCCGCCTCTGCTGCTAAGTCCAGTATGTCTTGGACGTGCCGTGACTCAGCGTCTCTCAGTCAGTGCCGTCCTTTGTGAACATCTGTGTGAGCTGACCCTTCGTCTCATTTAGAGTGTAAAGAGACAAGGTCAGCATTAGTGTTTAAAGCATGGACATGACAAGTGTTTGTGCATAAAACTCACAACAAGAGTGTGTCAATAGTACAATTGTTAAAGTGTGATCGAATATGGAGTACAATTGACACAGTTTGTTCAGGAGAGCCACATTGGTCGCACTTTGTTTTGGCATAAGGGCCTTTGAGTTCTTGCTAACTGTTGACATTGTGTTAGGAGGTAGCTAGGATTCCTGTACAAACACAGCATGCGATTGTTAAATGTTTCTCTAAAATAATTATTGTGAGTTGTTTTTCAGGAGAAAAACACTTTTTCAGATTAAATAAACTTGTTTGAATTCACAATGGACTTCAGTGAAATTAATGTTTTACCACAAACTGTTAAATAACTGTTAAAACTAGAGGTTTACATTGCATTCTTTGACAAGAATATCCCTTGTAGATGTTTAAACACAAATATACAGTATGACCTGCAGTAACATAAATACTGTATGCAGCCCACACAGACAGACATATAAATACACACCCACCCACACATATACACTCTCTTTGGTCTCTCTCTCTCTCTCTTTCTTTCTTTCTTTCTCTCTCTCTCTCTCTCTCTCTCTCTCTCTCTCTCTGTCACACACACACACACCCACACACACATTTCTGTACTGAGGTTTCTTCTTTGCACTGTCTCAGTTTCCAATTGGGCATTGACAGACTGCATTTAAAGATGTAAAGGAAGTTGCAAACAAATTTCAAGTTCAGTCTATTTGCAATGTTACAATACCACAACACTAGAGTCAAGTTCAGTCCTTTTTTGTTAATTTGGTAAGCATTCTTTAAATTCAAAAGTGAGTATAGTTGTGACATTACTTTCCGTTACTCTCAGCTTGATATCATTGTGTTGTATGTGTGGGGTTCAGTGGGTCTAGGTTTGTTTGTTTAGAGTGTAGAATTCCATTTATATTTTATAAATGGAATTTATTTTTTTTAAAAACAACAAAAAAACATTAGCAGTTCAGATAAGAGATCCGTATAGTCGAGTATAATGACTTTTCCATTGAAGTTTAATGTTGGTGAGAGATGTAAATAATTTAGCCACAGAGGACTATGTACATGGGAACAGAAACAGAGTGAATGCATTTACAGTAAAGTAGCCCTGTGAGATGTTCAGTGTTCAGCCCACGGAGCTGCTTCAAATGCTGTGTTGGTAGAGACAGTAGGTGTTGCTCATATGCTCAGCTGGAGAACCTCAAGTGTTTCTCTTTACAGCTAATGGGCAGCCATGCACAGGTAAGATTAAGGCTTCAATACCATTTTCACACTATTAAGTTCTTAGAGCATAGAGGGGCTAGGGGTGGGGTTGAGGGCGGAGGGGGGGGGGGCACATTTTGAAACCATTTATTTAAACCTCTTGTGTCGTCTTTAGAACATTTCTGCATACAAATCAGATGCCACGCTTGCCTCTGAAGAGCTTGTTTACGCTACTGTGGTGCTCTCTGTAATTTATTTTCCATTTGATTTGAATACCCATATCATTTCCCGTGATTTTCAGTCATCACCTTTTCATAGAGTTATGGTTCGTCATCTCATTTGTAGGCAGCAACCGCTTTACAATCTGGCATGCACTGCATTGCCTACGTGCTCACATGAGCTAGCAGTTAGCATCAGAAGGCAAGTGCAATTCCCCTGCCGCCAATGCCCAGGGCTAATGACTGGCTATGGAGCATACTGGCCCATGAGCACTATGCTCCCTGGGTTTGAGCACTTTCATGTGTAGGTCAGAGGTCAAATCAACCCACCTTCCCCACAGTCCTTATCCTGGTCTCTTCTTTTGTTCTATGTTTCCATCCTTATGGCCCATCCAATTAGTTGAGAATGGTGAGTGTTGCCAGGAAAGACTGGGCTTTGTGACAATATGGTATTAAAGTGTGTGTATGTGTGTGTGTGTGTGTGTGTGTGTGCGTGTGTGTGTGTGTGTGTGTGTGTGTGTGTGTGTGTGTGTGTGTGTGCGCGCGCCTGCCTATGTTTGTGTGTGTGTGTATGTGCGCCTGCCTGTGTGTGTGTGTGTGTGTGTGTGTGTGTGTGTCTGTTTGTGTGTGTGTGTCTGTTTGTGTGTGTGTGTGTGTGTGTGTTAGAGAGAGAAAGAGAGAGAGAGAGAGTATGTCTGCAGTATACTAGCAATAAGACATGTTTTAGGATGATAAAGGATTAGAAGTTTTAGAATGATTTTCAGGGCCAAATGCACATTTGCATTATGTAGCCTTGTCTGTGATTGTGCTCCTGTGTCTCTGCCTGGTACTGACCACGTACCTGTGTTTGCCCACAGTGGCATCGCACTCCCACCACCCAGGAGACGGACGGCTTCCAGGTGAAGAGGCCGGGGGACGTGAGCGTACGCTGCACCCTGCTGCTGATGCTGGACTACCAGGTGAGGACACCAGAGCCGGGGGCTAGCCAGCATGGATATTACCCATGTGCAGCAGACTCAGTAGAAACAACAGTCTTCCATTGGGTTTCAAAAGCCCTCAGTGCAACATGTCCTAAGCAACAGCAGATCCTATGCGTTTTATATAATGCAGCCTAAAGGCATCTACAGACATTCCTGGTCTGTTGGTGTGTCATTCACTGCATATTAAAATACAACACTGTCTGATTTGTGAGGCATGTAGACAGGCAGCTATGTGCTTGATAGCATTTGATGTGTCTGTCCTCCATAGCCTCCCCAGTTTAAACTAGACCCGCGGCTGGCTCGTCTGCTGGGCATCCACACGCAGACCCGGTCCTGCATCATCCAGGCCCTCTGGCAGTATGTGAAGACCAACAAGCTCCAGGACTCCCACGATAAGGAGTACATCAACTGTGACAAGTACTTCCAGCAGGTGTGTACAGTCATGTAGAGGGTTTGGTAGCATTCCATGATATGTTCTTAGCTCTCATAAGTCAACTTTGTGCTCTCAACTGAGTATACTCTCAACCTACAACCAGCAAAATGATCAGATATTTAAATAGAATTGAAACTTATTAGCACATGAAGTCAAATGTGTTGCCTGATTAAGCAGGATCTATGTTAGGTTGTGTGGTACGTAGAGTGACTCACTTTTACCAATGGTTTATCCTCTATCGATAGCATGTATTACTGACTCAAAACAACAATTCCCTTCATGGACAGAATGACCTTGCGCCCTGTGGGGCATTCGCTACTCCTATGCTTTAATTAAACAGTGATGGTTGACTGCTTGTCTGACTTTGTGAGTGAATGCTAACCTGTGTTCTCTCTGGTCAGATATTTGACTGCCCTCGGCTCAAGTTCTCAGAGATTCCTCAGCGCCTCACCAATCTGCTGCTGCCCCCTGACCCCATAGTCATCAACCACGTCATCAGGTCAGTCAAATCCTTTCATTCACAATGTTAATGAATGGACAGCGAGTTTTACTGTGGAGCGATTAGTAATTAGTTAGTTAGAAATTCGTTTTTATTCATTAGTTTTGTTGTTACTTGTATTCATTCGTTTTTAGACACACCGCTGTGTATTCCTGGCACAAGTCTGGGACCATTCATTATTTCATATTTTTTGCAGTGTGGACCCTAATGACCAGAAGAAGACGGCGTGTTACGATATTGATGTTGAGGTGGAGGACCCCCTGAAAGCTCAGATGAGCAGCTTCCTCCTCTCCACAGCTAATCAGCAGGAGATCGCCTCCCTGGACAACAAGGTAGGTGTCAGCAGGTCATCTGGAAACACCCAATAATCATCCCTCTAGAGAATTGGGCTGTTCAATAGAGCGATCAATACCGTTCGCCCTCAGTAATGCAGAACATGATCCTATCAGAGTCACACTAGCACTTTTGTGAAATTTATGGAGGATCATGGGTATTCCAACATGCCCACTTTTGTTTGTTTTAGCTAGATGCTCCAATTTTCTACATTCGTATTTAAGGGTATATCATATTGTTGTTTTACGTGTGCATTTAGAACTGTAAAAATGATATACCGTTGACTTGTAGTAATGTGCTTGTTCATGACTATGTACAGACCTATATGCAAACATATTTCAGTCTCTATATTTCAGAAGACAGACTAATGTGTCTAGAGTAATGTGTCTAATATTTCAGATCCATGAGACCATTGAGTCCATCAACCAGCTGAAGATCCAGAGGGACTTCATGCTCAGTTTCTCCAGGGACCCCAAAGGCTACATCCAGGACTGGCTCAAGTCCCAGAGCAGAGACCTTAAGGTACATTAGGCTCCACAGAGCAAAATGCTGGCTGTATTTCCCAGTTTGTCTACTTGCAAATACCTACCATGGGGGAACATTATCATTACAGGCTTGGTTTAGAATGTAGGAGATGTGTTTCTCTTCTAAGTATCCAGAAAATGTTCTACTCACAGGTTCTTTGTCATGAAAAGGTTCTTCATAGACACTAATTATGCTTACACCTGATTGAGCTGGGATGAGACTGCCGAATGGTCATTGACTCTGGGGGAGTAAAGGGTTGTATTGACTGAATGTGTGCCTTTGGTTGCAGCTGATGACTGATGTTGTGGGTAACCCGGAAGAGGAGAGGAGGGCAGAGTTCTACCAGGAGCCCTGGACACAGGAGGCTGTTAGCCGCTATTTCTACTCAAAGGTGAGATGTGCTCCAACACCCAGATGTTACTACACACTGGGATACTTCCATGGAACCCTCATTCTCTGATATAAACTTTTCAAACAATAAACATATGATGTTCTCTTTTACTCCGTGTAGCACAGTCCAACAGAAATAAATCTATTGATGACAATAAATTGGTGACAATAAATTGTGATAAAATATTACGGCCTGGTAGTAATAGAGGATATTGCGGATGTACAGTATATGTTCAATAACATTTCAACATGTATGTACTGTTATGTATTTAAGCAGAAATCCTCAGACCAGAGAGAATAGCTGCTATATGTATATAAAATGTGGTGTTGCTCTTCCTTCATGAACAGATTCAACAGCGGAGACAGGAGCTGGAACAGGCACTGGCCTTGAGGAACACCTAAGCCTGACCCTCAACCCCCCACCTTTCACCTTTCACCTTTCACCCCTCCCCCTTGCCATACACAGGCCTCCCTCATGTTTGCCATCTGTTTCCTCTGCTGCCTGGATCTGTTGTCTGATGTTCTAACGTGTGTGGGAGGGAACATTACCAGCTGGTGCATACACCTGCGATCACCTTTGACCGGTGCCCACACAAGGCCTGCCTGCCTGTTGTAACTGTTGCCACAGCAGGCCTGCCAGAGAACACTGCATCCGTTTCCTCCCAACCCCTAACCAATTAAGTCCAGTTGGTCCCAGTGCCATGTCTCTAGTTCAAGTCTTTAGATGCGGCTCAAGCCAACAGCATGCTTTTGGCCACCTGGTCTCAAATGCTTGAGGACAGATCCAAGCAGATGCCTACAAAGGAACTGAACATGGAGCCATCTGTTCAGTTGGCTATACTGGAGCCTCATCTTCCAGAAAGCATCTCTTCTTTGTTTTTATTGCTGGTGGGTAGTTCAAATGAGGCCCCCACATTTCAAGTGTTTTGAGCTCCAGCCATTTGAGTGTTATTTTTTACATTGTGAGCAGTAAGCTCTGTGTGTTTGTATTCAAGTATTTTTTTAACACCAAGAAGCATGATTCTATGGTCATGGTTCTTTAAAAATGAAAAAATGAAGTCATTTAAAATCTCTTAATTAAGTATTTGAAATCAGGCAGCTTTAATGGAAGGATTATTCATTGGTTCTCCTGTAACTGTTAAAATGGGTAGACATAATTTCTTGTTTAAGTATCAATACTTCTTGGGATAGAAATGGGAACCATAGTATTAAATTGTATTTGATTGTAATTTTTAAAAATTGACTTAAGTAATGTAAAATCATGAAGTCATGTTACTAATATTTAATATATTGAGATAAGATGCAGTATTGATTAATACCCAGAGATTTAGCATGGAGGTGGTGAAGGACACATCATGTCACCTTCTGTTTCAGCCCATTCTTTGTTACCTAACCAAATGTAGAGAAAAGCTGTGCCCGAACTAGTGCACAAAAGCTCCTTGTTGTGTGTCTGAAGGATATGACTAAGCATTGCTTCTCTGGAGTAAAACTACAGTCAAGGTACATTGCCACACTCAAAATGCAAACCACATGTGGAGCAAATGTTAGTTACTTACTGTAAATAGTCTGTTTTTCTTTACCTTAGACGTTCTTCACATGGTGTTGCACTGCTGTTGTTACGTGTAAGGCGTGGAGCACACTATAAGGTCTAGTAAGGACGATTGTTGTGTGAAGTGGGATATAGTTGTTATGCTTTGAATGGAACTGTGATGGGGAACAATCAGGTGAAACAGGGTGGAATGAAGATGTACGCAAAAGCAACTGTCAGGGTGTGTTGTATATATTCCATAGGTTCACTCCCATATTTGGGTGAAAACCTTGTCAGAGAACAAGTTACACAACTGCATGAAAAAGCAAATGTGCTCCTTTTATGTCAATGACTCAACACATGTAATGTATCCACTGATATGTCCTGTTGTTGGACATGGGTTTCATTGCCAATTTCAGAGGCCCCGTTATGAAATGACTGACTATTTGTGACTTTTTTTTTTCTTTCAAAGAAAGTTTGTTTGCCTTTTAGTTGTACTTGACATTGGATTGATTTGTGTCACAGAAACAGCCTGCACCAGAATTTCCTCATTCTGTTAAAATAGAGGAGTCACCAAAGGGAATGGACTCCAGATGTGGACTCCGAACAGAAGCATAGTTACGGAACAATCATGAGCCACTGTTACACCTAGTGTTGGATGAAACCACGACGGATGTTATTTCTCTTTTTTAATGTAATATGTAAATATAGACATTTTACACTGTAGGATGACAACTGTACAGTTTTGTGTGTGAAGGGGTGGGAGGTATGGGGGGTGGGTGGGAAGTAGTTTGAAGTTTAAAAGGAACGCTTTTTGTGTTTGGGGTTGAGTAGAGGAGAGAGGACACTTCTTTGCTGACATACAACGATAGCATCCGTGTTAAACCCGGTCTTGATCTGGTGGAGTTTTCTTTTGGGTTGTTTTTTTAGCACGCCGGGTCCTAGCCCTCGTCTCCCTACTCGTCTGGCAGAAAAGGGGTATGACTTGACAGCAGCTTGGCATCTCATTGGATGTTTCAGTTGTGCCCATATTCTCTACTGTTGCCTGAGTATTCCCCTAAGTTGTTAATGTTGGCACTTTCATCATTCATTGATCTTACTTTTGATAAGATTGAACTGATTGAAATGGAAGGTTTTTAAAAGATTTGTTTAAAACTAATGCATGCTGCATGGACAAAACCATCCCCTGCTATCCCACTCATTAGTAAGAAGAAGAAAAAAGATTCCCACCATTTATCCAGAATATGTCACTGCCCATTTTGATAACTTCTGAGGCAGTTGCTATGACAACCTGCCCCTAAAGCTTTCTATTGGACAGTGGATAGTGGCCTGCCTGGCACCAGTGCCCCAGAGAGAAGTCTCTCCACCACTAGATTGTTATCAGCGTTGCAAATGAACACATTAAACCACAAGAGTCTACTGTTGGAGTGCAGGTGCCACAGCTCAGCTGGTGCTGTTCAGGTGGCTTTCCTAGACAGCTGCCATGCACATGGTCTGTTCTACACACTGACAACGTGTTGGACTCCACTCCACCATTTGACCCTTAGTCCCTGATGTCATGGTGAGTTAAAGCAGGTCTTTGAGAAATACAGAGGTGTGAGTGCACTGATCCCTCCAGACATACAGTAAACAGGTGTAATTATATTTTACTGTCAGAGGGAAGAAATGCAGAGGTTCTACCACGCTAAAGGAGAACGCTAGTCCTTACCTAGTGTCAGAAAGGCCTGAGGTAGCATTCTCTTTCTTAATTTTTTACCAGAGTCGAATGTCTCACTGAAAACTGTTTTTTTTTTTCTTTCAAGCATCACCTTCATCCACTGTCAGCAAAGAGAAAACCAAGTGAAGGAACAGCTATGACTTTTTGTCACTGTCAGACAGCTTGGATGTCAATAAATAAGCGCTTGCCAAAGTTTGTAAATGCAAAAAAGCTGGAAATAAGTATGGTCTGATGTCTTTATTTGTGAGTGTGTGTGTGGCCTACGGATAAGCCCATAATCATGGAAAGATGTGGATGTCTTGTGCTGTATTGCAGTGATAGTCCAACATTTCAAGTCAAACAGTTTTTTTCTTTATTATCAATACAGACTGCTGTGGTATTACAGGGTACTTGGAATAGGAATATCTGACGGTCTAAGCATACCAATCCTTTAACATAATTTGGTTTCCCTTGAAATCCCCAATTCAGTTTTTTAGTGTGGTGCTGCCATCTTGTGGCAAGTCATCTGATCAACAGATGAAATGCTCTATGGGTTGATGAGGTCAGCATGTTCAGATGGGGAGGGAGTTATTTGGGTTAACAATAAACAGCCAACCTCACAAAGAGTGAAAGTGAATTAATAAACTACACTGAACATACAAACTTTCTCTTGAGACCGAGTCATAAACCAGTATGTCTGATAAAGTAGTGCCACCACGGCTGATCATTGACGTGTTGCTATAAAGTTGGTAGATAAGGTAATGGAACAAACTGATTTTATATTTAAATTATCTAAATTAATTATTAAAAATATGTATTTATCCACATCTAATATTAAGATTATATTGATCTAAACTTACTTGTTGACTATTTGATTTAGATTTAACAGGTAACATTGTAACATGTATTAAATCAAAACATACCTAACTGGACTTGACACAGACTGTAATGTATTCTCTCTCATTGGGCTGCCGTAATGTTCCCTCATTTATTTTTGCCCCATGTGTATAAACAGCAACACCTCCACTGGAGAAAGCTCCACTTCTCTCTGGCAGGCCTCTCCACACACACGCCATACCCTTGCGCTCAGACAGGCTCTGTATTGTGTGCCGCTCTCTTGCTGTGAGGAGGCAGGTGGAAGTCTTCTCTCTGGTGGGCAACATGTCCGTCCAACACCCCAGCACCGCCCCCAGTCTACCTCGCACACACACAGAGACCCTTTCAATCACCTCGCTCCCTGTCCCTGCTTTGCCGGCCACACTCACTCGAGTCCAAATCCACCGTCCACAACAACAAATAACAGCAGAGAGGCGAGGAATGAGGTCTTTAACAGAGGGGTTTGTTCTCCACTAGCTTTCGGCTCTCTGCTGTTAATCACTCATTCAAAACTCTTAAAGAGAAAGGAGAGAGAAAGAAGAGGGGGTGATGTGTGAAGGGAGTCATTGAGAACCGCAGTAGGAAAACGGTTCACTTTTCCCTCCACTGGAACCAAGCCAGCGCGCCGGCAGGCTGCTCGGGCTATAGATGCTAGACGTTCTGCGCAGCCTCCACTCTAATCTCCCCACAGACACATGTGCACTGAATTTCAGCCTGGCGCTGGGAGGCCCCGCTACCCTAGAGGGAGTGGGAGTGAGAGCAAGCAACAGAGATGAAGGGACCGGGGGAAGAGGGAGTCTGTGAACTTGGAGAGGAGAGGGGGAGATGGAGGAAAAATTAAAGAGAAAGAGAGACTTGAGCAGGCAAAAGGGAGTTACAAGAGATACTTTGAGTGTGAGTTGAGTTCTACCAATAAATAATACAGGGAGAAAGTAGATGATAGGAGAGACAGCCAGGAATAGACCATGTGTGTGTGTGCATTTGTGAAAAGGACATTGTGTGTGATACAGAAGTGGTAAACATGTCACTGGCAGGCCTGGTAAGATACTCTATGTACGGCATACTGTGCAGACAGCGCTTCCAAGGCACACTCACACAGTTCTGCACACTCACACAGCTCTGCAGAAGCACTCAGTCTGAGGAATGCACTCTGTGAAAACCACACAAGTTCACTCCTCTCTGCTCCCATCAGCTAACGTCTGCCGACAGCTCACAGCCAGAGGTGTGATAGAAATTTAACACAGCGGTATGCAATGAAACCTTCTCATGTGAAGCTTAGTTTTGATGTCAAGGATGACCTGACAAGCTGAGAAATGAATTACTATCAAGTGATTGTCCTATATGAGGTCACAAAGTGGTACTATGGGTTGACGTGACATACCATTATCCTACACAGGTATGGTTCTCTTATCAGTGAATTATTCCAGGCAGTAAAACTGAAGACAGTTAACGGATAACTCATGTTTTTTTCAATTATGTGCTGAATTCAATTTAGTTTGAATGCATGTGTTGCTGTGCGTCTGTACCTCTGAGGCTGGGGGGGGCTGCAGAGAGCCATATTTCACGCGGCCCTTCCATTGAACCCCATCTGTGCAAACACAGGAAATTGAATTGGCCCCGGGCGCGAGCCGAGGATTACGGCCGGGGAGGGAGACGGCACGTCTCCTGTAGCAGTCTGACAACAGAGAGGCCAGAACCACTTATCAAAGCCCCTGGCCCCGCATGTCACTCCTGCCCTCCCTACAAACCCCAGTCAAGACAGAGTGACTCCCTACAGGCCCAATCCCCAAAGGTATGGCGCTATGCGATATGTACAATTGACTCATTCATGTCTACTCTACCAATATGCATACAATTTCACCAAGAAAATGAATAGCTATATTTTAATTTGATTTAAATGAAAATGTTTGATAAATGAATTAATGTAAATGTAGCAGTAGTGTAATTAATTATTCATTATTTAATTATTGCCTGAACTAAACATCCTGCTGAGCTTATACAGAATCCATACTGAGGTAACAGAAAACATGAAGAGTTATGGTAACAATATCAAATGAAAGTCTCTAGTGACTCACTATTTGTCACACATCGCACAGATTCAGATTAATTGTCCTTCTTTATTACATTTTTAAGACATGGCTTCATTTCAAACTTCATACAATCAGGTACATAAAAGACACATCCAAAGGCTCAGGGCTGTCTCACAGCATTAAGGAAGGTCTGATAAACATGGCTGACCTTGGCCATCGATCACCCCCCCCCCCCATCCCCACAGTACAGCAGGAGAAGGCAGCTTCTTCACTGGCACAGTGAGCATACATTATCATGACATGGCCTGAAACAACTTAGTTTAGGCCGTCCCTGGTCATTCCAACATTGAAATATGTGCTTAAAGTACAGCAGAAAACTTGTACTGTTGGCAAGTTCCGCATCCCCACCCCGGCGTACAAGTCTGCCGGAGGGAATTGTGTTCATGGCATCGCGTGACTCCTTCCAGCTTAGGAAAAGTAAGCGTTCTCCAGTTAAGGTCAGAATAAGGTCAGATTGTCTGGGAAAACACCAAGCAAGTCAGTTTGACCCTCAAGTTGAGAGTGGGGAGGGGGATAGGGGGGGTCAGGTGTGTCCCAGGTAAGCTTAGGTGCTGTTGGCCTGCTCCTGCTCGAACAGCGCCATGGCCAGGTGCGAGCGCGAGGCCAGCCCCTCCAGGTTGCTGAGCATGCAGCGGTGGTAGATGTCCTCGCTGAAGCGCGGGTTGCACGTGCGCCGCACGTACTTCTGCACCAGCGCCGGCTCCACGGCGCGGAACACGTGCAGGCCCGAGTAGCGCACGAAGACGTCGTACACGTCCATGCTCTCCAGCAGCTCGTCGTTGTCCAGGATGTCGGCGGCCATCTTGGTGCGAGCCGCCATGTAGTCGGCGTTGTAGAAGCAGGCCTCCTCGAAGACGTGCCGGTCGAAGTGGCCGTCGTGGAGCGTGTCCGAGCCCAGCGACGAGGAGGAGGAGGCCGAGGGCTGCTGGTCGCGGTAGACCAGCGCCGGACTGTACTCCTGAAAGTGGATGGGGAAGAAGACCTGCCAGTTGCTGATGGCGTTCATGCGGCAGCGGTTGAGGAAGTCGGCGTTGACCTCGGTCCACACGCTGGCCAGATAGAAGAGCGTGTCCACTGGGTGCTTCTTGGAGATGATGTCCATGAGCTTGACCTGCGAGGGCACTTCGGTCTTGACGCTGATCCAGGGGATCTTGACATCGGCGTAACGCTTCTCCACTTCGCCTATCATGGCCTTGGCGCCGGCGAACACGTCCGTCTGGCTGACGCGCTGCGCATCGAACGGGTCGTAGACAAACAGGAAGGCGAGTAGCACGTTGTCGCGCGTGTCCAGCGCGTTCATCACGTATGCGTCCAGGAAGTTGCCCACGTAGTCCTGCTCACGCGCTGTCACCGGCAGGATGACCTTAATGATACAAAAACAAGAATGAAACATGAAACAAAATAATACAACATTTTGTTCCACCAGACACAGATAACACAGATGAATAAGTCATAGCAACATTGTACAAGTACTGCTTCGGAGTGGTTTTATTTATTAATTTCATTATTTTATCTACTCTTATTTAAAACATTTAGAAATGACTAGACCATTGAGTAGTTTCAGTATGTGTCACTGACTTGCCAGTAAAATGCATGTTAAGATGAATGACGTGTGTTAAGTGCCTGTGTTGTTCCAAATGTGTGTCTACGAATGAGGAGACATTTGCTGCAAATGAAATTCATTTACAAATAAAGTGACCTGAACCCGAACTGACCTGTACGCGCGTGGCCTCCGTGACGTAGGGCATGGGGATGATCTCCACAGCGCTGAGCGGACGCAGGAGGCCCACGCGCTTGGCGATCACCTGGCTGTGGCCCTTCTGCGTGTAGGCCTCGAGCGCCAGGTCCAGCTGGTACTCCATGCCCCGCGTGGGGTCAAAGCGTCGGTAGCCGTTGAGCAGTCGCCGCTTGCTGAAGCGCAGCTGAGGCTGGTAGCGCTCGTTGAGGCGCTCCACGGCCGTCTCGAGGACGGCGCTCACGTCGGCGCGGTCGGCACCGCGCAGCTCGCACTTGGGCGCGCTGTCGGCGCACGAGTAGATGTGGTCCTCGGTGAAGTACTCCCAGTTGATGACCTCAAAGCGGGTCTTGGGGTGGAAGGGCGGGTTGATGCCCACGGGCCACGTGGTGCCAGCCTTGCCCTCGGGGGTCAGCTCACTCAGGTTACTGATCTGAGCCTAGACAGCAGGGAGACAAGACAGAAACTATTTATTAAACTATATCGTAACTAAATAGTAACTATAAGTATTAAAATACACATCGCCCCTGCTTGAGCATCCAATTACAAAAAAAACACCCATATTAAGGAGAGCCTATCACAACTATCATTATCACTGGTAGACAAAACTAAATGTACCAAAAGTAATTGTACTGCTTTGTAAAAAAAGAAAGAGAAATGCTCAAGGAACTTTTCTAGGAACAAAAGGACTACCAACTGTAGCTTACAGGGCTGTAAAAAATATTTGTTCACTCAACTTTTCCCAAGCAAGCCATCCTGCTGCTGACTAAGCTAAGTTAAGCAAACCTGCTTTGTAACGGTTTGTAGAAGCCATGGGATTTTGTGGGAGGTAGTGCTTCATGGTTTTCAATTCACTTATCAATTAGTTATAGTATGAACAATATCATACCAGTGAAACACAAATGAAGACTGTGCCACATTGAATTTGGACATTTTGTGGGCCACTGCTTTATCCACCATTAAAATGTGTAAATACAGCGCTATACTGTATCCTCTATGTAGGTACATACTGTACTTTGTGGGCTGCCAGATAGGACTAATCCATGGCAGCAGAGCAGCTGTGAAGTCTGTAAACAGTACAGGATGAAAGAGAGTGCTGTGGCCCTATTTAAATCTGCAGCTGTTTGCATAGTCACTGCATAAGTACAGTCATCAAAATGCACAGAAAATGGTACGGAAAACAGGAGGCGTAACTAAAGCAAAACAGTCAGTGAAAGAGCTCTCGTGGACTTAATGTTTCTTGCATAATCGTTAACACAACTTTGAACAATCGACCCCATTTTATGACCTTTTTAACAACCATAATTTTGTTGGTCTTGAGTCATGTGTTGTTGATTAGCAAGCAAAATGTGTTGTTTTTCTCACACACACACACACACACACACACAAACACACACACACATTTAGGGCCTTGCTGGTGAGTGGCGTCGGCACTGACTGAGAGGACATTATTAGGCCGCTCCTGCCGGTTTGACACGCCAGCTGGCCGCCTGGCCTGGCGCAGTGCAGTCATGGGGGCTGACCCTACCATTAAACACGACTTGTTCCTCTGGAGACATCATCCCCTCATTTCCTGCCGCCCGGTGACACCATAACGAGCACTGGCGCGAGAGCCAGAGTGGCGTCCGAGTGAGGGAGTGTGTGTGTGTGTGTGTGTGTCAGCCTCTGTGTGGGTTGAGCCCAGCCAATAAATCTGGCAGGAGCTCCACTGACTGCTGGCCTCCAGGACGGCTCCCATTTTGAAGGGGAGGACACCGTAGTGTCTGCTAAAGCCAATAAGCTCACAGTATAGTTGAGAATGTTTTTTTGTTTTTTTTTACACATGAGAATGTTTTCACTATGCTTAGTGTTGCATACGACTGAGACACTGAATCAAGTCCCTGTTGTCCCTGTTGTCCCACAACGTGGCCACTGGCCAGACTTTCTTTTGGCTGACGCCTCATGGGTGACTAAGGTTTGACAAAATCTAAATGTAACCCATATGTAAACGTTGCAACAACATTGTGGTAGTGCATTGAGGCTGATGCAGTTCTGTGGACAACTTTGTACACAGCATGAAGATATCCAATCAACAACTGCTGTTCATCATAGGACATTTTTTTTATATTGGCCTTACCTACCTAGACTTTTTACAGCTACCTACACTCTAACTCATGCACCCTTATACTTCTTCCCTTCATTAATTCCATTTAAACAGCAGAGCATGTTCATACATAGCTCAGGAAAGCGGAGAAGAGGAAGAGCTGGCTTTTCACAGACTAACTCTGCCGCCCCAGTAAACCCTCAAGGATCTCAGCTTAGGGCAAACATTCCAAAGGCTCATGGAATGTCATGGCTGACTGAACAAAAAAGTGAACCGCTATCAGCAAGATTGTCCCACATTTCTATAATCTCAGCAAACCTCAGCAATCTTCAACAAGACTATACCTGGATCAGGTCCTATTATATATAATGCCTCATGTATAATTTTAAGCTAGTGAGTTGACCGCATTGAATAGACCTGAATACCGGTGACACTGTCAAACTTCAGCTGTTCTATCCAGTTAATCCAATGTATTTTTGACGAGATGAGACCGAAGAGGCTGGGGTTGACTTCAAGCGGAGGAGGCTTTAGATCAGTGTTCTCAAACTTTTTCAGATCAAGGACCACTTAACCAATTAAAAAAAACCTCACAGACCACCTAGATTAAAAAAAAGAGTAGACTTACTTCAACAGTATATTACACAATAGGCCTACTCACTGAACCACCTTGCTTATTGTCTTTGCATCTTGCTTATTGTGTCAGAGGATTCATAGAATTTAAACTGGCATACCTTACATAGGCAGTGTTGCAGAACTGTTTGGATTTACATACAAGTTGGTTCAATATTGCAAACAACTCATCTATATTATATTTTACCACGTCTGCTCGCAAACCACTTGGGATAGCTTGCGGACCACCAGTGGTCCCCAGACCACACTTTGTGAAATACTGCTTTAGATAGACCATGTGGGCAAAATACTGACATCTGAGGAAGACCTCTCTTGTGTCCAGATACTGAGGAGATGGTCCTGAGACTCTTGGGACTCACCTGCAGCTGCTGGATCTGAGTGTAGGTCCAGTCCAGCTCGATCTGGCTGAAACGCTTGTGCAGGCGGTACATCAGGCCTGGCTCGGACACCGGGTGCACGGTGAAGGCGTTCTTGAACTGTGGGCTGTCCTCACGCTCGGGGTCGGCGTTCTTACGGAGCTCAAAGTAACGGTACGTCATCTCCTGTGTAAAAAAAAAGAAAGAGAAGTGCTCAAGGAACTTTTCTAGGAACAAAAGGACTACCAACTGTAGCTTACAGGGCTGTAAAAAATATTTGTTCACTCAACTTTTCCCAAGCAAGCCATCCTGCTGCTGACTAAGTTAAGTTATGTCAACATGTAGTCTCAAGTTTATGTGTAATAAACTTAACACTACATTGATACAACTTGTGCTAAATTATTTTATATTAACAAATATTGAGGAAGGCACAGTGCGTCGAAACGTCAGTTGATTGTGCACCATAATAAAACAAGTTCTCTGATTGCTCCGGTCATCCCTGGGTTTAGTCTCTTCGAAGTAGCCCAGCCAGTTTCTCCAAATATTAACAAATATTATATCAGTGTTTCCCACAGAATTGGATTCAATTTGTGGCGGTAGCTGACTTTGACAAGTGGTCAAAGGGGGTGTATTAAGATCGTCTTGGTAGTGTATAGGTCTAATTGAGTGCCTCTCACTTTAAGACGTTTGAGGGAACAATTGTAACACAGTTGAAAGGCTGCTGATGTGTGGATGCAATTCATAACGTTTTCTACATAGTTAAACTAAAGGTTCGTACTTCTCCTTGGGACAAGCACTTTTGAATTTTGGAAAACACTTTTCCATTTACATCGGGATTTGGCAAACATTCAGTGCCAGAGTCAATAAAATGAGCCCTTCAACGAAATTGACAAGCAGCTGTAAGTAGGCTAAGCATGCTAAATTCGACATACAAACAGTATTCTAACGTTAACTTTGAGATACTGCATGATTTCATAACTTAACTTAGTCTAACTTAACTCTTAGTCTCTTAGATGTAGCCTACTATGTTGTGATAAGACCTTAGCAGAGTTCACTTCAATGCAGCAGTTTTGCAGCATGGTGACGATGCTAAGTGGATTTAATAGCAATTTAGCCAGACGTCTTCTATGCAATGCTTCTATGTGGCAACAACAATCCTTCAACAATCGTGAATATTTTGTTAAATGCACGTAGAGGAGTGGCAGCGGGCTACGAGAGAGAGCGGGGCAAGGAAAGGCTGCGTGCGTAAAAGCGCAGCTCAATGGCAATGCAAGGATTTGAACTTATATTTAATTGAAATTAAATTAAATTAAATTCAATTCAATTACTCATAGAATATTCATCTGTGGCGGCCGATTTTTATTTCGTGGCGTCCCGCCACAGATTAGTCAATGAATGGGAAACACTGTATATACCGGTATATATTATATTATATTAATATTATATTAACAAAAGATCTTGTCTGACTTGCATATTTCACTGTGAAACTGTTTTATCATTTTTCCCTACATCTAATCTTCTACTCATCAATCTAACACAATGATTGCAAAATGGGACAGTTAACTGTAGCAGCAGAGCAGATATTTTCAAATAAATGACAAGACATCCGCTTGCACCCCACCGCACCGACTTTCTAGAGAGAGATATCAGCTCCAAATGGAGCGTGGACAAGGGAGAGTGAGCGGGAGAAGAGGCGAGGCGAAAGCGTTCTCAGTGATGGGTGACTGCCGCTCACGGCAAACCCTGCTTGAAATATGGCCTGTGTCAGCCCTGCCTGGGGTTCTGCACCGCTCCCCCGCTCCAGCTCAGCGTGGGCTCATCAGACGAGCGCAGCGAGGCGAGCACTTTCGGAGGGAAGGGGACCATGAATCAGACGGAATGCAGACAGAGTAAACACGGCGGAGCCTCGCCATACTGGCTGGCACTGCGCAGAAACAAGCACTCCAGCACTGGAAAGTCTAGTGTCAGTCCGACATTTCATGAGCTCAGGGGAAATACGCAGCTACCACATAAACCAGCTATAACACCATAATGACACACTTGGTACGTCTCTACCGATGAGGGCTTATGAGGGCTCTACCGAGGGCTCTACCGATGAGGGGTTTATTAGACAATATGTGCAGTGCTGGGGAAATGTACAGTACATTTTGAGAGAGATTTCACATTACTCATGTCACATTAAAAGTTTTAAAAAGTGCTGTATACAGCAATACATTGCTGTTGTTTATGGCTTTCTTTATCCATCAGTTTCAGTATCTATGCATGCTCCGAGAGGGCATATGCATACTATTTGCCTCACTAGACAATATTAATAGTATTAGTATTAGCCACATTATTGGCGTATGTGGATTTATCTTTTCTGCTTCCTTACCTCACCCCTTCTCTAAATGTCCCACTACAGGCTAGTCCAGACAGCAGTAATCCACAGGGAAAACAACGAGGGCTGTGTGACTCTATAGTCCTGGATTGGTGACACACTGTAAAGTGGAAGTGGTGGAACAACCCTTGTGCCTCATGCAAGAGCATGGGTGTTGCTTTATTTCCGGCCCCAAACCCTGACGTGGTTGATGCAGAGACTGGTTTATATGCATGCTGCCTTAACAGGGGAGCCTTATAAAAAATGTCTATGACGTTTCATCACCACCATGGTGGAAAAGTAGAAACAAACACCCCTGGGTTTTTACTGTCAGAGAAGTCTGGTAATGAATCTCAGGTGCACAGCAGTAGTGGTTAAGTCGGGAGGCAGTCTGAGTCAGGAGGTCACTGTAGTGGACTCTCTAATTAGGGTAACCTCAAGTCTCATCCCAGCTTTAGAGAACACAAGGTACAGAAGACCTCAGAATGTACAGGAACTCATAACTTTAGGCAAAAGCAACATAAGGGCCTTTCATTAAGTGAAAGTAAGAAGCAGAGAGCAGAGCACCAGATGACGTGAAGTACAGTGAAACAGTCTTGTATATGTCTTAAAGGGCTTCCAGCTGGCTCAGACCAACTGTTTCAGTTTCAGTCTAACAAATGGAAAAAACCCAACACACACTCGGTGACGGTGAGTAAATTGTTCAGAGACGGCAACTTTGCAAAATGATGCCAGAAGACAATAAGCTATTTGAGAAGAGAGAACAATGGTCTTCAAAGTACACTGCATGCACTTTTAAGTATTATCACAGATATCAATTTTCTCTAAACTAAAGGCTATAGTAAGAGAGTCTTGAGATAGAAGAAGAAGTACATTTCGATTGTTTTTTCTAGACGTAATTATAATACACCAGAACCAACCCTCACAAGATCTAATTCTGTATAAAATCACTAGATACATTAAAGTGCCACTAATCCCCAAAGCCTCACCTGGTGCACCTCCACGCAGCTCAGACCCAGATAGTCGATGATGCAGCGGCCCAGCCATTCGTCAGGCCTGACGCTGAGGATGTCATTGCGGCAGGAGTCCAGGTGCGTCTGCAGGCGGGCCAGCAGGCTGCGTGAGAGCAGGTAACCGTAGCCACCATGGCAATAGCGCGCGCGCTCGTCGCCGCCGATGAACTCCTCGGCACGGCCCATGTACAGGTCCTGGCCGGCGCTCAGGTGGCCCGCCAGCTCCATGACGCGCTCAGCCTGCGTGTACGTGTCGTCCTGCGCCAGGTAGAACCAGTCGTAGTCGTTGCCGTGGTGCTGGTGCAGGTGGCGCACCGTCTCGTACATGAGCCACACAGGCCGGTCGTCGCCGTGCGTCACCACCGACATGCCGTGCGGCGCCTTGGCGCTACGCAGGCCCGTGAAGAAGAAGGTGCGGTGGAAGTGGTGCGCCACTGTGCGGTTCACCGCCACGCCCAGCGTGTTCAGGGTGGCGCGGGACGTCAGGATGCCCACCAGGAGGCGCTCTCGGATGCCCAGCTCCGTGTGGATATAGCGCGTCCTGATCCGGAAGGGAAGGCAAAAATACAAACAAGGGGAATTAATACCATGTTTATGTGATTATGATCAAATACTTTGATGTCATGCCTGAGGGAACTCCACATCAGAGTCACACTGTATTATGTTATTAAGTCCTGCTTTGTGATCTTTGACTTCATAAGTCACAGGATTGATTTTCTCATTCATTTTCATGTGCTTGTGTTTTTTTATGGTGAATGGATCAGCAACACAATGCAGCTGGCCCAAATATCCAGCGCCGGAAGAACCTCTTCTAAAGATTATGGCTGACACAAAATACCCTGGGGGTTACTCTTACTGTCTAGTATCCAGTCTATACATTTGACCTGGAACACATTAAAATTCGTATCCCTCGAGTCCACATAAAAGCGTGTTTTTACAAAAACAATTTCTGAAAATGAACACAGCAGCAGACAGTCTCAAAACAATGCGGCAGACCCTAACTGTAAAAGGCTTCTCATCCACAGGCATCCAAATGGTTCTATTTGAAAGCATATCAGTGGGCTTGATGTTCCACCTCTGTGCCTAACAGACCATCTGCAACAGCTAAACATTTATGTCTAAACTCACAAATATCAATCTTGTGCAATATTTGTTGATGGTGTCTTTACAAATTTTGGATACTGAAAAATATAAGACAAAGGGATGCAGTTTTCATGTAAGCTTATGTTATGTCCGTTTTCATGTAAGCTTATGTCCTTTTTAACTCTATAAGACTATTACAACAATAGGCATACTAAAAGGGGCTCATCCCGTTTTGAGGTGGTAATCAGATTAAAATGAGACGGTACAGACAGAGTAAAGAGGACATTAGGCTGGAGTCTCTTCAAAATTTGACCATGTCAACCGTTTTTGTTGGGAAATTGTAGCTCCCTGGGTTTTGCTAATGTTGCAAGACATTTTCAACACAGCCTAACGGCTGTTTCCTGTCTTCCCTGAAAAGGCTTCTTTATTTCTAACTATGCTTTGCTGAGGGCCATGTTCTACATAAGTCTGAAAAGATGATGGCCGTACTTTGATAAATGCCGAAAGGAAGCATAATAAAACACACACATGTCAGAATGGCCTGTATGACCAAACAAACATCCTTTCTAAAGAAATGATGAATACCCCAGTCAACCCCAGTCATAATTCTTCCAAATTGTCCATGTTTGCACATATTCTAGAACTTTACCTGTGGGGAGTCAATGAAAGAATGGCTAAGTTGATAAAATGATTAAGGTTCATAAGAATTCTGCCAGATTATTTTAAGAAGATTATTTAGATAAGTGGGTTTAAATGTATATAGTAACCAGCAGCTCTTGATAGGATCTACTGTGGATATTCAATCGCCTGCAGCAGAGCTGTAGAGATAATGTTGAAATGGCATTCAAGTCTACTGAAACGGCATCCAATTGCAGGCAGTGCATTAGGCCCCACTATAAGATTGTGTAGCCCAATGAATACTGTAGTGTAGTGTCTCTGTGGGCCTTCACACTTAGGTCTATCTCCGTTCTCATAAAGTGCTGAAACTTCAGAATACTTTATGAAAGATATCTTGCTGAGTCTATAACACTCATGGACTACTATAGTGCACTGCCCTTTCAATTGATAGCCTAGTGTTTAATGTAGTCTACTAGCAAATAACTCACCTGAGAACTTTCTTGTGTGGTTTGTTGGGGTCCTTGTGATAGGGCACAATACGTGGCTGGAAGTCTTCGTTTCCAGCTCCACCCGCCAGGTTATCCTGAGATTCTCCCAAATGACCGCCGGCAAACAAACCTCCATTCCCAAGCTCATCACCACAGGTCTCCTCCGTGTCCCCCTGAGTCCATGACACCATCAGCAGACTCAGGCTGCAGCCCAAAGAAAGCCCCAGGATGAGGGGGAGGGCAGGCCGGAATACGGCGAGGAAAGATGAGAGACGCATGGCACACCTGGGTCAGCTTCGCAACGCTCTGTCAAAAGCACTGTATCAAAGACCGCTTTGAAGTCCTTTTTGAAGAGAGGGGAAATACGCAAAGCTCCCAGCGTCACTCCAACTTCACCTTTGTTTGTTATTATTTGGACTACGACCAGGTAAACAATGGGGGTGACACAGGGGCACCCCAAAACAAGATGATATGCCGCATCAAATTCGTTACACTAACATACATTACATTTACGAAGCACAACGAATGTTCTCTTACAAGGAGCGATCTTCCTATTCTATGCCTAATCGTAGCTTTGTACAAATCATGGAGAAATTTTTAACGCTATTAACATTAGCTAGGACACCACAGAATGATGTGTTGACTCTGTTGGGAGGTCAGTCAAAACAATAAAGACAAGACGATTTGTTGATTTGTTTCAGTCTCATAAACACTTGCTTGCTGGATCCACGAAAAGAGTTTCTTTGGAAGACATCACCTCCTGAATGCAGTTCCAGAAATTAACAGTTAAGAAGAACATTACCGAATTGATAAGGCTAACGTGAAGTTAACGTTAGCTATGAACAGTTCCCATCAGTTCCTTATAACGTCGCCCGCTTTTCAAGACGATGTTTTCCGCATTTAACGTCGGTCAGTTTTGTGATATATATCACACGATGTTACATCGTTATAACAAGTAACGTTAAATTGTCTTGTTCCAAACATATATCCCACACTGAAGTTATGGGTCCCCATTGTCCTCGCATTGCCATCCAAGCCTCCTAACCTGCTCCTAACGGTACCGAGCACGACACAGAAAGAGAAGAGGAAGAATAATGTGTTGTTACCCTAGCCCTCCGTAGAAACAACATACGACCAAATACGTTCCACTCATCAATCTGGCCCGGCCTGTCCACAGCTCACACTCAGTAATGCTGGTCCTGTCCTGGAACTGGTGATGTTTTCAATCTGTGATCCTCAAGGCAGACACGTCATCAACCGTGAAGGGAGTAAAGAAAATCCAGTTGACAGCATGCTCCTATTTTAGTATAACCCATGTTGATGCATACCCTGTAGTTAAAAACCAAAAACATAATATAAATACCTAAATTAGACTACACTCTTTGAGATAGTTGCGTATTTCTAGTTGATTACTGTACAACTAATATCATTTAGCCTACATTTGTTTGACTTTGTATGTAGGCTATCCTATCTAGATTGAAAATGGGGCAACGCAGCAGGGTAATGTCTGTGAAATGATGACGAGGGAAAATTCCTCATATTTCATCAGAAGTAAACTCAAGTAAACTAACTTGCTCTCGAAATATCATGTTTGACCCTTGAAAAAAAGTTTTTGACATATTATGACGCATAACTGCATGACTCCTCAAATGTGCTAAATGATTCTGTGTTGCCTGTTTATTCTGTAAAATAAATTAAAAAAAAGTAAATGTATAAAGTAATAAAATAAATACAAATTAATAAAGTAAATTACAGTATTTTGGGAAGCCAACGGGTGCAAGACCTATTTCTAGGCCCTCCCAGAGGGGCGGAGACTGAATTTTACCGCCCTTGACCAAATATGGTATGACGACTCATCATCTGCTCGGTGTGTGGAGGAGAGAAACGCGCGTTGTTGTCGCCACATTTGGTACAGAGTGTCCCAGATCACGGTGACCAAGGTAAGACATCTCCTAAGCCATGTGTATATATAATTACAAATAATTGCATTAGCATTGTTATTAAAATTATTTATCGTCCACAAATGTTGACCATGGGAAAACTGACATTGTCGGATATGTTGTGTCAGTGTGAAGACAAGAGAACTTATCTAGCTCTTGGACACAACGTGGATGTCAGTCTGGTCATTCGAATGAATTTTAGCCATCATGCCACCCGATAGACCACTGAAAGTTCATGAAATTATATTCCTACATAGTATGGCCGATTAATATTTTAATGCAGTGATAATACTTAGAAGTACGACAGCAGTAATACAGAATGGAAAATGCGTTACTCATGGCGATTGAGAATTGACACATTGCAGGGTATGCCTGTCAGCTAATGCTAAAGTTACTACAGGTTGTTGAGTACTTTCTAAACCTGGCCTTTGGCTTATTAGCAAATAATAGCTAATAGCTATGTTAGCAAATGACCGGTGTTTGGTTAGAACAGGTAATCATGCTTAAACAGAAAGCTAGATGTCACCGAGTTGCGTTTTTAAAATTGAAAGTCATCTCATATCATGTCTCTAAGGCTGTCAGTGTTAGATGATATTTAATGTTAGCTTGCTCTCTATCCGCTATGCCTATGGTAACTTGCGATTTCCAGATAGCTAACGTTAGCGGCCTAGTTGTCCCAAGACTTGGCACACAGTCCGAAAGCACTGTGCTAAGTGCGCAGTGCTGCCATGCGCTGTTTTTCCGAATAAGCTCCCAATGCGCCCTGCGCGTTACATAACATCTTGGTCTTGTTTTAGCTGTCAGAATCGCATATTGGTTCATCAAATGTTTGTTCGGAACTGCAGTTTTCCCTGACATCTGTAGGTTGAATATGAAACGTTGAAACAAAGTTGGTGATCATTTTAGTCACCTACATGAACACAATTGAGCACATGTATTATTACTGATACGAATCATGTACATCATAACGTGCTGTAAATGTGTGAGGATAAATTCAAGCTAAGTCAGTGTTGCATAATGCAGCCAGCAGCCAATACTTCTGGGGTCACCGACAGGGCAATATTTTGTCTTAGGTTGCTGTCCTTTGCCGCAGCCATGCCCTCTGACCTGGCCAAGAAGAAGGCTGCGAAAAAGAAGGAGGCAGCCAAGGCTCGCCAACGTGTCAAAAAGACAGAGGAGGTGAATGGCGAGGGAGATCAAGAGAACCAGCAAAATGGAACTGTCAATGGAGGTGGGTACAATGCCAGCGGTATGCTGAAAACAGCTGTAGCATAAACACTGAGAAACATGGGTTTGTTTTAATCAGTTGAATATTTTTTTTCATTACTCTGTGATACAGCTTTTTCCTAGTAAGATGGCCTGCATATGTGTTTAAACTAGCAGTACAATTTCGAATCAAAACAAACACTTTGTATTTTTTCCACAACTGCACACCTAACTTTTACAAACATTGTCTTGAATCCAGCCCATGATTTAGTCTCCTGAAGCTGCTCATCTGACATTCAACCCCAGTTTCAATCTTTCTTTATATTTATTTATTCCTGCAGATGTGGCGTCACTCACAAAGGAGCTGGATGAGTTTGAGCTGCGGAAGATGGAGGCGCGAGCCGTGACTGGGGTGCTGGCGTCTCACCCCAACAGCACGGATGTGCACATCAGCAGCCTCTCGCTCACTTTCCACGGCCAGGAGCTCCTGAGCGACACCAGCCTGGAACTCAACTCGGGCCGCCGCTATGGACTCATCGGCCTCAACGGCACAGGTACAGACACCTCTCTGGGTGGCTTACAGCATCTTCACTTGTATTTAGCGATAGCATTGTCCAATTGTGATCCAGCCACCCAAGAAGCATTTTAACACCAAGTGTTAACAGGAAGTATGTGGCATAGACGTTTATGTGGTTATTATGAGGGGAAATGGATGGACATAGTTGTTATTAGACAGTTCAATGGTCTAGCCCTGAAGCTGCCGGTCTTTAGATCAATTCATGCTTGTTTTCAGCAAATGAGCACTTGGAATGTATAATCCATTGACCTTTACATTTATAGCTGTAATGGTAGAAGTCCATGTGAATTTGTGCATGATGTATTTTACTCTTTTAATGCTTTCCCATCACATACCACGATTTCTTAATGTATCAGCTCTATTCAGCATCTATTGATTAATCCACTCCGGCTTCTTACCAACAGGCAAGTCCATGCTGTTGTCAGCTATTGGTCATCGCGAGGTCCCCATCCCTGAGCATATTGACATCTACCACCTGACACGTGAGATGGAGCCCAGTGAGAAGACTGCACTGCAGTGTGTCATGGAAGTGGATGAGGAGAGGCTCAAGCTGGAGAAGGAAGCTGAACGACTAGCACACGAAGACGGTGAGTGGGACACCTGCACACTTTCTCTCTGGATCTCCCTCTCTCTCACACACACACACACACACACACACACACACACACACACACACACACACACACTGTTATGGCATAGGGGTAAGGCCACAACATAAGAGCGAGAAGTTAGATTTTAACTAACCTGCGGATTTATTAACCAAATCAAATTAACCAAATAACAAACAAACAAACAAAGAGTGTGAGATGGGATCAAGTCAGTTGTCAGTAATGCATGGATGTTGTATGTTTGCAGTGTGTCTGAGTGCAGTATTGCGTGTCCAAAACCCAAAGCAAGAAAGGCCCTCTCAAGGAGAGGGAAAGCAGCCCTTTTATTTGGACAGTTGCTGCTCATCAGCTCATTAGCTCCTGGGGACTCCTGACACACCTGTAGACAAGAGAGACAACAAGCAGAAGGGCTAACAGGCCATCACACACACACACACACACAAACATTTCTGAAGAACTAGCCCTGCTGTTATTTTCTGCAGTTGAATTGCATGAAATTATTATATTTTTATGAACCCAGTTCCATTCATTCAATCATGTTCTCTAAAACTTGTAGTTATGTGGTATGAATCAGATATGTTGGAGAGTATGAGGTTCACCTTATCAAAGAAAAGACTGTGAACAGTGTAAAGACTAGGGAGCTCTGTATAAGCTAAGCTCACAAAGGCGCTCTGTGTTCCATTATAATTTACAACTTAGCACTAAAGCACAATTTAGTGCAGTAAACCATCTCTGTTTCCTTTTCATAAAACACCCAGTCCATTCTTCACATACTTCCATACTTCACACACAAGTATCGTGAAAGAGCCTAAGCTTTCCAATGATATTACAGTGTCCCACCATCATGTTTCTTATATTTGTGTATACCCTCTGCTTGTTTGTGACTCAGCTGAGTGTGAGAAGCTGATGGAGCTGTACGAGCGCCTGGAGGAGCTGGACGCAGACAAGGCGGCGGTGCGCGCCTCCCGCATCTTGCACGGCCTGGGCTTCACCCCGGCCATGCAGCGCAAGAAGCTCAAGGACTTCAGTGGAGGCTGGAGGATGCGCGTGGCGCTGGCCCGGTGAGTGACTGGGCCAGATTTATAATATTGCCTAAGATGTATGCATATAGCCCAGAAAATATGTTTACGGTTTTCCTCAGATTTACTTTTTTTTGCCTAAGTTGAAGCAAGAAAATACATTTGAGCTGGAAATAGGGTATAACAGAATACAAAGACAGTGATCATAGTTTTCATAGTTCAATTCTTACAGAACTGACCAAGATCTGACAACCATGTATCCCACATTGTGCATTGCTGTAGGCTAAGTAGGACTACCTACATTCTCTGTGTAACAATAGCTGGAACGTTTTTGCCATTTTATCACTCCAAGAATGCTGGACCACTGATACACTGATACACAGCTACACATGGCTATGTTTGTGTGTGTTAGTGTGTGTGGCTAAATTAACCATTTGCTGTGAAACATCTTGTCCCTGTTAATTTTCTCTTCTCCCCTGTCTTTGTTTCTATTAGAGCTCTGTTCATCAAGCCTTTCATGTTGCTGCTCGATGAGCCCACTAACCACTTAGACTTGGATGCCTGTGTGTGGCTTGAGGAAGAGCTCAAGTCGTGAGTACTTGCCTTTCATTGCTTGGAGAACGTGAATCATTTCTTCCATGATCATATAACTCTTTGCTGGTCTTGAAAGGCAGTTACCAATGTATTTGGTTGGTAGTCAAAAATAGAAACAGGAACTATTACCTTTTTTAAAATAGTTCTAAAATACTTACATTTTAGTTTGTTAGGTGTGTGTTAAGTCATCTTCTTTAACTATCAGGTTCAAGCGAATCCTGGTCCTCATATCACACTCACAAGACTTCCTGAACGGTGTCTGCACTAACATCATCCACCTGCATCAAAGGAAACTGAAGTATTACACGGTAATAAAGAGCAGCCAATTCTCACTGATGTGGGTCACCATAGCTCAGTTAAAAAAAGTAAAGTATACTCCATAAAATGGAGAAAAAATTCTCATTCATAGACACGCATGTAGAAAAAGAATTAACACTTAAAAAAATCATTCATTTTAACACTCACTGTATAGGCAATTAAGACCATGACACATACAAGTATCTAGTCTAGTGTAGTTTCTCTGATGCGTTTTGGTGCGTCAGAAGCTTGCTGGGTTAATGCGAGCTGAGGTAGCACCCTCCTGTCAGATCCCCTGGACATACACCAGGAGTGGATGTTAGGGCCTAAAGCCAACTGGACACTAATCACAGCCATAGAAGGCAGGATCTGATGTCTTTATGGCTGTTTCTAATTATGTCCCATTGCTGGTGTCTTTGAAGTGACAGAGCGCTAGAGACAGGTCTAAGATTAACTGAGTTAGAACACCAACAGCGATTATAATGGCAACCTCTAGAATTTAAATGATGGCTAACTCCTTATTTCTTTTATAAAAAGGAATATGGAGACAAACATGCTCTGCTTCAAGCTTGGGGGACTTCGTTAACATTTTCATTTATTAATTTGACATTAATTTGACAATTTACAAAAATGAGGAATAACATTCAAGCTAAAAAGCAGAGGAGACTTTAGGTATCGATTATTATAGAAAGGGAAAGAAATGGGAAGTACATGTTACTGAGTTCTGTGCTATGTTCAGTCAGTGTCAGCTGACGTCTCATGCATGCCTATGTTTAACTGGTTGCAGGGCAACTACGACCAGTATGTGAAGACCAGAGAGGAGCTGGAGGAGAATCAGATGAAGCGCTTCAACTGGGAGCAGGACCAGATCTCACATATGAAGGTGAGGCGGCCCAGCCTTGCATGCCTGCAGAGAAGCCTCCCTTTCCCCTTCCCTTTCACACGTGTCTCGTCGACTTGGCACCCTGGCCTGGTTCCCAGGCACGGATTAAGACTAGCCCTTGGCTCGTCGGCAGGCATTCACACGGCATGCTGTATGCCAAGTAGACCACTTGGTCAACTTACACAGCCGTGTAAGTTGACCTGATTTCATGAATTTAGTGTTATACAGTTAGGAAAAAAATTATTCATACCCCTGGCAAATATTGATTTATTGTGGATTTTCTCTTGACCAAGTTTGTTGTGGCTGAAAATGACATTGCCACATGCCAAAAGGTTGTAAGACAATGTGGGAGAAACATTGAATAAAAAAAATAAGTCTTTTTATCTTGTTTAACATTTTAATGTCTTCCAACCTTTAGCCAGACATGGGGGACTCGAGTCACATGACTTGACTCGAGTCAGACTCGAGTCACATGACTTGACTCGAGTCAGACTCGAGTCACATTTTTTAGGACTTGAGACTTGCTTGATCAACATGTATAAAAGACTCGACTTGACTTGCTATTCATGACTTGAGACTTGACTTAGACTTGAGACAAATGACTTGAAATTACTTGATGTTTTATTTTTTTCATAGAAATTAAGGAGTTAACTTTACGATTTTAGAAAATCTCCTTAGGTGCTGTTGCATGCATCACACGAGCAAACCTGTCATTGTTACCAAGTGACGCGACAGACCAACAGCAAGTGCCAGATCAAATGAGACAGACTTAGGTTAAAATGTGTGAAATATCAAAGTGAAACATTTCTAAACATTCTAAGTTTAATCTTGATATATAGCGAAAATGTTGCCAATGTAACCTAAAGTAAGTGCAGTAACAGTAAGTAGGCCTAGCTAACTGCCAGAAATCAGCATAGAAAAGTAGCTTACTTCACATGTTAGGCTTATGTATAATATGATATAGCATTGACGGTCCTAAACCCTCCTAAAACCCATTGCGCTGTCGCGCTTGTCAAAGTTTGGCAGTGACATTGGCGGCAGCGTTTGATTGATTGATTAGTTCACTTTTTCAACATTATTGGGTCCCTCGAGATGTGACAGGTCAGGACAGGTGTAACTTGAACTGTTTGAATATATTTTCATGATTTGATGTAGCTTACCTAATATTTGAGGCATATTGAAACAATAATAGGCTATTTTATAATAGGTCTACTTGAAATACATTTATTTTTATTTGTATACATTTCATCTTAGCCTACATCTGAACGAATTATAGAATATGTGGCTTGAATGAATGCAATGTATTTGTTTGTTACAAATAAAACTCCAGCAGTTCATAACTAGCCTATTGTAGCTTATTTTAAAATGAAAAATGGGTAAATCATCATGAATTTGTATGATTTGGCTATGACTTGACTTGACTTGCTTGACCCAAGCTATGACTTGACTTGACTTGCTTGACCGTCACAAAAAATGACTTGGACTTGCTTGAGACTTGAAGGTTAAGACTCAAGACTTGCTTGTGACTTGCGCATGTGTGACTTACTCCCACCTCTGCCTTTAGCCATGTGGCAGTGTCATTTTCAGTCAAAACAAATTACATCAATATTTGCCAGGAGTATGAATACTTATAGATATAGTATGGAAAAAGGTATATATGTTGTGCTTAGTATTGTTACACATGTCCTTCATCATCCACTCATATGAATAACATTTTCCTTTCTCTGTGTGTCCTGAGTAGAACTACATAGCACGGTTTGGTCACGGCTCTGCCAAGCTGGCCAGGCAGGCACAGAGCAAGGAGAAGACCCTGCAGAAGATGGTCGCCTCTGGCCTGACTGAGCGAGTTGTCAATGACAAGGTGAGGGGCTGTCCACTTTCAAGCATGTTTGTGATTCTACAACTCTAATGTCTCCACATTCCTCCTCCTTATCCTCCACTGCAACTTAGAGCTCGGTTAACCACTAGTTGTTTCAGATGAGTATAACGTCAGAATATCATGCAAGTCCAAACAGTGATAATAATTGAATTATCACTACAGCTAAAGTCCTGTAGAGACACATGACTGACTTAGCCCTCCTCTCATAAAAGTGGTTTTGTGATGAAGTTATATTTGGCATTTAGATGGTGACACACATGGCCACAGTACACATGCTCTCAGCCTCTTACAGCACTAATATATATTTTTAAGCCTGAGGGAACTTTCTGACTAGATTCTCAGATGATTACTTCATATTGTCTCTAGATGGCACCAGCAGTTCAAAAATGTTTGTGGTTTCTCACTAAAATAACTATAGAGATATGACTCCAGAGCGATAACCGTAATGGATTACAGATAGCAGTTGCCGCATGCTCAATGTTGTGTCCAGGGTTCTAAATTAACACCCGCCAAATGCGGCTTAAAATTTATTCTGGCGGGTGTTAATAAAAACTTACTAGCCAGTTTGGCCGGTGATGCATGAGGCATTACATGCATGATACATAAAGTACTTCCTACATTTCCCATGACCACTGTGCCGTAATGCTACGTGATGACATTTCATACGCCCATTGGCTGCGCGCAGTTTGCAGTGAAACCAGCGCGAGAGACCATGGACACGAACGGAGCGTCTACCAGAAAACACAAGGAATTAGAAGAACGAACGGAGCCAGAGCAGGGAGCATAGACTGAAAGAGGAGGGAGTTAGCCAGTAAAGTAAAGTAAAAAGTACATAACACATGTACATAACACAAATACATAACGTGTTACGAAATCTTAACGCAATTAACGCATTTTGTTTACCTATTTCCTTTGTGGGGGGCTGATGTCATGTAAGGAGGCCGCAAAACCTGAAGCAGCAAGGTCGTTTATTTTATTGTCTATGGAGTTAGCTGAAGATGGAACGTGAGGAGCTTTTAGCGAAAATTTTCAGTTTTAAAAAGTTGCCTGATCAGTGATCACCACCACCAGACGCATCACGCACTGTGCATAGGGCACGAGACAGAGGAGGGACCAACAAATAGTAGCTGTACTCCAAACTGTTTCACTCTTGTTAGAGAAAGTAGGCTATACAATGTCAACATGCACCAACAGAATGTTACATAAAGATGATACTTTTCAGGTCCTCTCTATAAAGATCCAAATTGAACGTAGGCCCTATGCTACTCCATTTAATTGAGAACGCGTCTGAGCGCACACGAGAGGGAGAGAAAACGAGTGGCAGGTTCCAGCTGGCTTGTCATTGTTGATAATAATTGATGTCTCATTTTTATTAAGAAGAGGAATGAAGCAGGGGATGATATCGACAGAGAAATAGATAGATAGATCATCTCATAAACTCATAATTCTCTTATTTTCACCGGAAAAAAAATGGCTAGTAGAAATTATGATTGGCTAGTAACTTTAGAAAGTTACCATCCACATTGGCTGCTGATCAAAAAAGTTAATTTAGAACCCTGGTTGTGTCCCCTCACCCAACCCCACAGACGCTGTCATTCTACTTTCCTCCCTGTGGGAAGATCCCGCCTCCGGTCATCATGGTCCAGAATGTCAGCTTCAGATACTCAGAGGACACAGTGAGTTCACTACCTCATCCACACGTCCTTCAGAAATTTCAATTTTTGCTTTAAAAATGATTAAAATTAATATTGATTATTTTTCCATTGCTCTCTCAGCCATGTATATACAAAACCCTGGAGTTTGGTATTGATCTGGACACCAGAGTGGCTCTGGTGGGTCCAAATGGCGCTGGCAAATCCACACTGCTCAAACTACTGATGGGAGAGGTAGTTCTGAGTTAATGTTATTAGATTACTCCAATCCAGCCCTCTTTTTGGTGTTATTTTTTCCACCACTCTTTGTCCTTTTTTTACTTTCATTTCTCATGTGTGTTTTTCCTTCTCCCCAGTTGCTCCCCACAGATGGTATGATCAGGAAACACTCACACGTCAAGATTGGCAGATATCACCAGGTAAGACCTTTCTGTGGCGTCTCACAGTCCTCCTGGAACAAAAAAAACCTCCCAAATGCTGAGTGACGTTGAGCAGGCAGGTGAGGTAGTTCTGCCCTCGTGTTCCCCTGCAGCACCTGACAGAGCAGCTGGAGCTCGACCTGTCTCCTCTGGAGTACATGATGAAGTGCTACCCCGAGATCAAAGAGAAGGAAGAGATGAGGAAGATCATCGGTCGCTACGGCCTGACGGGAAAACAGCAGGTGAGCAGATGGAACCTGTCATCTGTATGTATTTTTGTTAACCTAATGTTTGTTAATCTAAGGTAATGAACTTTTAACCTAAGTATCATATTGTTATACTGTCGGAACCCAGGAAGAATAGCTGGGACTAATGTCCCATCTAATGGGGATTATATAACCAATAAACCCGCATCCATGTTGTCTATATAGGAACTCTACGTTTTACGTTTATTATTTTCGAGCTTCATCTCCTCCTTCTCTTCCTCGTACTGTTCAGGTGAGTCCCATCAGGAACTTGTCGGACGGGCAAAAGTGCCGTGTGTGCTTCGCCTGGCTGGCTTGGCAGAACCCCCATATGCTGTTTCTAGACGAGCCTACTAATCATCTGGACATTGAGACCATCGATGCACTGGCAGAAGCCATCAACGAATTTGAGGGCGGCATGATGCTAGTCAGCCATGACTTCCGACTCATTCAGCAGGTACAGCTGCCTTGGTCGGATGTCTGTTGTCTGGTTAAAGACTAAAACAGGCTATCTAACATGATATTTCAATTGTCAATGAGTGCTGTTCTCTTTGTCAGTCTAAGTTCTAGTCTGAATTCATATATGATATGTGACTCAATGTGTATCTGTATTGCTAACTAGAACCGCTTTGGCTAATTGACTTCCAATCCTTTTGTTCTAGGTGGCTAATGAGATCTGGGTGTGTGAGAAGCAGACTATCACCAAATGGAACAGAGACATCTTGGCATACAAGGAGCACCTAAAATCCAAAATTGACAAACAGACACATGACGTCTGAAGCTTTGGGGTCCAGAACAATAACGGTAGTGGATTACAGACAGCAGATGCAGGATGCTCAGTGTCCCCCCTTTCCCCCTCTTTGGTGGACTCGCACATTTCAACTCCCACACGCATCTTTTTCCCCCACAAAAGCACATAAGGCATGAGTGAGGGAGCCAGTGCTAGTGGACGTACCTGACAAGTTTCAAAATGCATTGTGGACTGCATTCCATTGTCATTACCAGGTGTTCTCGGCCAATAAGTCACTATCAGTCATAGAATGTGCACAGCATCTCATGCATTATGTCAAAGCAACACTTCAACACTACAGCAGTTTTACGTTTTTTGCGCCGTTCGGGGCATGAGATGTCTTGAATGTCTTATTTAATATTTTTATGCCAATAGTAACGTCACAATAAATATGTGCATTTCTAGTAGTTTTGGTGAAAACGCCCAGTGTTCCAAATGTTCTTTACAAATTAATCAAGAAATTTAGTTAGCCAGGATATTAGTCAAATTTGTAAAAGACCAGTAATGGGTGACAGAACCAAAAGGTGGGGTGAAGGGGTTGTGCAACTCATTTTCTTTCTAGAGATTCTATATTAGAAATTGAGAGAGATACTCTTGCTTTTACATCTAAAGTAGAGCGCACAATTTTGAGTCTGACAATGACATATGACATTATGTGAAATTAAAATGCCTGAAAATGAAAGCCTTTGAAAGCTTAAACTTCATTTCATTTATGGAAACTCCATGGTCAGTAGTGACACCTAAGGGATACAGCCATTTGAAATACTTAGTAATCAGTTATGCAATAAATAAGCAGAGTTCAGGTCAGCTTTGTTTTATTATAACCAGAATCATAGGATAATATCCAGTAAAGAGCCAGAGGGTGCGGAGATCACAAGCACATCATTGGTCACATTTGTCCGTTAAGGAAACAAATAAGAACTGATGTTAAAAAGGAGCAAAAGAAAGGAAGCAGTTGAAGCATTAAATACACTGCACATTACCTCCTGTGACCATTCCTAGGGTTTTCATTGCTCTGGACTCGTAGACGCAGTGTTGGACCATCAGGAAGGAAGGCCATTTCTGTTGAGTTGTTCCTACCACGTGATTGGTAGAGCCTGCCCTGCTCATAATGGTTAAAGGCCCTCACAAGATACCTGGTCTGGGGTCGGAGTTGGATTAACCGCTTGCGGTCAGTCAAGGCTTTGTGCCTTCCCTCAAAAGACTGATGCAAGTCAGCGTCTCCTCTGGCACTACCACTTGATGCATCTTCAGTTTCAACAGTGGGAGACTTGCCAACTCGAGGTGGTTCTTCTGGAGAGTTCTGTGATGTTGGATCTTCTGTGAATGGATGAAGTTCACTGACTTGGTCTTCATCAGTTGTTGCCCAGTTTTTCAAAGAGTCAATTGAGCCATCAACCTGACTGGGACAATTAATGTGGGAAGCAGGTCTAATTTTAGCAGGTTGTGTGAATATCTTTTGGTTTGGTGCTTCGTCCCTCTGGGGAAGGTAAGACATGTCAAAGTCACTTCCACCAGGGTGAGCAGGTGGTCTGTGACTTGAGCCAAACATCTTGTTGTTTGGCCTCTGCCCACCATAGGACCAAGAACTTACACTCTGAATAGGCACACCGTTACTGGACACAAGCCTTTGAAAAGCCCATTTACCATTGACGGGGGCATCTTGGTCTTGAATCAACTTTGAAGCATTACGCTCATGATATCCTGCATTGGAAGATGTGGGAGCAAGACTTACACTTGAAGGGGGAACATACTTTGCGTCACTGTTGATGTCCTGCAAAGAGGGGTCATAGGTCATGCTCTGTGTATTGTCTTTATGCCCAACAAAATGTGATCCAAGGTCACCGATGGGACTGACAGGATATGACCTTCCTGGCTCAGTGAAATGTGTTGACCGTTGAGCCAAATTATTTTGAAGTTGCTCATGTGTAGGATATTTTCTACTAATGGAAAAGTAAGGGACGGTATGCACAATGGTCTCTGAAGGATTGCTGGGATACAGACTGCCTGGTGCATTTTGGGTAAAGCCACCAGCTGCACTTTTAAACCGAGCATGCTGAGAACGTTCAGGGGTATAGATATTGTTCATACCTTGACTAGAATCCTGGGGAATTCTCTCTCCCACGGAAAAGGCCAGGCCGATTTGTGCAATTTCAGTATTTCTGGAAGGATGTTGAAACATTGAGGGGCCATCTAAGCTTGTAGATTTGCTAACAGGGTTTTGATGGTGCTCAGGGAGTCCTAACTCATAATGACTTGGAGAAATCCTGAACTTTACTTTACTGGATAATTTTGTGGAGTGTTGTTTGTTGCTAGCCAGATTGGATTGCTGGATTTTGAATTTTTGGTCAAGTCCAGAGTACCTTTCAGGGTTATGTAGTTCAGGGCCACTTCCATATACTGTAGACCCATCCTCATACTTTCCATGATGGTATGGATTTGCAAGTGCTCCTGAAAATAAACAAACAATTTTGTAACTTAACTTGTAACACTAACAACAAAGCTGTAGCTCAACTTGTAGAATTAATACATTACATTCACAGCTACAAATGAAGTGTAAATGTCAAAGAAATTGAATGACAATTTCACCATAAAGAAGCAAATTCCATCTCCCAAACAACAGCAGCAGACAAAGCAGTGAAACCCTGAGAAGAAAATATTAAAATGATATAAACAGCTTTTAAAGCCACTTTTAAAATGCAAAACGTAGAACTAGAAGGATAAAGGGGTTTAAACAGTGGTTACCTCATGTCATCGGCCACCCCACGCATATCCATCTGAACCATTCAACCTCTCTGTATCTCTGTATTTGACATTTTGCACCAGGCCTGCCTCTTCATTTGCACTGCTGCTGCCAATTGTAGGTTGATTGCCAGAGGGCGGCTGTTTGCACTTACAACTGATGTAATCTTCGGTGAATTAGGCACTGACCTGAGTATGGCGCACTCCGCTTTCGACATTTGATTACTTATGGCCACCTTACACCAAACAACTTTGACAAGATTCGGGAAAGATTCTTGAAAGATCGTAGTCTTAACTAATGCCCCCCATTCAAGCTTTACTCAAAAGACTACAATCTATCAAGAATGAATCTTTCCAAAATCTTGTCAAGGTTGTTTGGTGTAAGGAGGCCATAAGACAACATTTGTTCTCAATACAACCCCGCAGAGTTCGGCATTTGTTGTCGAAAACGGAGTACACCGCACTCATGTAGTCGCAGGTGTATGTAGTCCTTTAATGTTGCAACAGTGGACATCACAGACACAGAAAGCTCTCTACCCAGCTCATATTATTTCCGGTGGAGCGTCAGTTGTGTTGTAACAGCACCTTCTGTTATATTCTGCTCCTTTTGTGTTCACTGGGACAACTGAATATTTTGTTCATGACCAACAAGGCAACTCTTTATTCAACTTTGACACATGCATAAATCCTTCATCATCTTAACATGCTCATTCACACGGTGCAACACCCAATCAGGTCCGTGTAAACAGGTACACTAAAACAATAGCCGCTGCAACACTGCTGATGTTTGGAAATATACAAGCTGGCTGAAAAGGCTTCCAGGAAAAGCCTGATATAAGTAATTAGGTGCACTCATTTTGCTGAATGTTTCTAGATCTAATCATAAAGGTCTGAAGAATTGTAAATTGTGTTCTTGGGCCCCAATATAAAAGTGCAGTGGCTTGTTCACGGTAATAAATTGACAAATAGATTTTGTCAAGTTATTAAATTTGCTACAGGTAGACTTGTGATATGTGAACACACAATGCAAAGGGCTAAACCAATACGGTGTTTGAAGTGCTCAGTATAAAGACCATGATAGAAATTTGACCGAGTTCTTACTGTCTAAATTGTGATAGGCTTGAGCTTACCATAAAAAGAATCATTCATAGTAATGTGAAAATACTATAGCTATGAAAAACCACAGCCAGTCAACTTGGCTCAAGCCATATCACTTGCTCAAAAGTACATTGTCTTTTTACAATTTTGGATGGCATGTTAATGCAAATCCAGTTTAGATAAATACTGGACACACATGTTTATACTAATATTTATATTGAAAACACCAGAAAGCATCCACTACTTAAACCAGCTTTAATATTCCAGAACCTAGCTAGCACCTACCCCACAACTCCAGAGCACCTCAGAAAGACATCAAATGCAGAGCACAACTACCACAGTACATCTCCCAATGATCCAATGACCACATTTGAAGTTGTCCAAATATAGGCAACTTAATTTTTGATAAATTCACAAAAAGTAAAGCATGTTAAAAAGTAGTCTTTATTTAACATATACTGTGAAAGACACAATCCTGATCCAGAGGAGCCTGAAAAAGCAAGAGAGACACCAATTACACCCATCAGGAAATAAAGAAATAAAAATGCAAATAAATAAAACTTGAAACACCTTCCATGTGGGAGCTCCACTTTGTTTTCTGGGATTCAGGGATGGTCTGAAAACACCTTCCATATGGGAGCTCCACTTTGTTTTCTGGGATTCAGGGATGGTCTGGGAAAACACCTTCTTCCCACGCTGAAAACGGTTAGATGACTTTACTACGTAACGGGTTTGAAAACCAGACGGCCTAGTGATAATAATATAGCACTCATCGGTTGACCCTGATGAACCATCAGTACCACCAGCTTGGGAGGTAGTTCCTTCATCGCCAGCGTTCACGGGGACCGGATCCAGCTCACTTCCTGGTGCCCACTCCCTGCTTGCCTGGCCTGGGAGTGAGGGCGTCTTCAGTTGAGCTTCCTGCATGGGAGCTTGGTCTAAGGGAGCACTCATGTAGTATCCCCGTGGCTGAAGTATCCCTTTCGGACTTGGGGTCATCCTCATCCTTATAATCATAATCATCTTCAGGTGCGTAATTACTTGGAAGTTCTTCATTTTGGGTTGAGAGGTCTTTCATAGAAGAATGTGGTGCTCCATACGAACTTCCAAAAACGAATGAAGTCCAATATCTAGGCAAATACCGGTGACTTAGAAAATGAGAAGCTCTACATTACTTTTATTTGATCAAACTCTTACTTTAAAAGATTACATACCAAACAGATACATCCCAAATGAAAAAGACTGACCGCAAACAGCAACCATCAACAAAATGCAAAGAGAAAGCCTGCAGGAACAAAGAAGCTCACATGGATGTATCCTGAATTTAACACACCAGCACTTACCTAAGCATACCTAAATACCACAACAACTTGAACTTGAGACCTGAACTAGTCTGAGCCAGAGGGGTTGGTCGTTACTGAAAAAGTGGCAAAGGTTACCATACCTTTTCTGAAAGCCTGGAATCTCAACTTTTCAATGATGCATGATGGCCATCTGACAAGAGTAGCTGAAAACGTTGGCCGGTCTTGGGCCTGAAACTCCCGGGCACTGAAGTCTGTCAACTTTGAAAACCAGCTTCTTTTGAAGATGAACAGACACCTTTTCAGTTTCAACTATGACTGGCATATTAGTAGCTGCTGGCCATAGGTGGCCTGTGTGTGTGGGTGTGTGAGTGAGATGGCGACCTGGGGAGTAAGCCCTAGAAATGCTCATACCACATGACCAAAATGTTCTCCCTGCCAGCAGGACATTTTTTTTTAAAGAAATAAGTTATTTATTTTTCATGGTTACCTGAAGTTCATACAAGAGTGGCATTTCTGTTTTTTTCTTTGATGTCAGCTCTAAAAATATGCTGTTCTTTGAACTTAGAATTGTGCCTGAAAAGTCCTAGAAAAGAATGTGATTTGATGAGTGAGATTAGGAAGATATGGGAACCCCGAATATGCTTTACTATAAGAAAGCCAAAATAAAGTTCACAAAAACCACTTGCTTTTTACTTTTACTTCAAATACTTAAGTACATTAAATATCAGAAAATAACTTGATTCTTAAGCACAGTATACATCAGATACTTTTACTTAAGTAATATTCTAAAAGGTAACTTTCACTTCTACCAAAGTCTTTTTCTAGTCGATACTTGTACTCTCTCAAGTACTGCTTTCTAGTACTTTATACAACACTGCAAGTTTGATTTGAGGGGGTTTGGGCTCACTTCTCTTCCATTTGGATTATCACCAAGACAATACATATAGGCTACAAGTACTAGAGGAGACTAGAGCTAAAAGTTAAGCAAGCAAATGCAGAAAATTACAGAAAAGCTTTTTATTGTTTTAACTCGTTGTACATGTCCATCCAAGTTGGGAGTCCAGGGCCTGAAGAGACAAAACAAATAAGGGGAAAGGCCAACCAAATACAGAATTTCTAACACACAAAAAAAAAAAAAAAAAAAAAAAAAACTACACAGGACAGGAGGAGGAACAGGGCAAACTTATCTTTCTGTTGAGAGAAAGGTGTTAAATTTATACGCTCAATAAAACAGCCAAGCACACAAACGAATAAACAATGTTTACCTGGCAGAAAGGGCCTCAGTTTGGACAGTCTGAGCATCATGTCCAGGAGAAATGGACAGGGGCAGTTTCACTTGAACGGTAGTCCAGTGGGATGTAGGTGGTTTGGGAAAAGATCTTTTTTCCTCGTACATAACGGTTAAATGATTTGACCACATAGCGGGTTTGAAAACCTGATGGCTGAGCTATAACAAGGTAGCGCTTTTCCACCACAGAATCACCAGTAGGGCTAGGTGTAGGTTTAGGATAGTGAGCCGGATTCTGCCTCACTGGGGCTGGTGGAGTCTTGGCCGGCTGGCTGGTGGTCTGCGGCGCCTGACTCACTGGGGCTAGTGGAGTCTTGGCCGGCTGGCGGGTGGTCTGCGGCGCCTGACTCACTGGGGCTAGTGGAGTCTTGGCCGGCTGGCGGGTGGTCTGCGGCGCCTGACTCACTGGGGCTGGTGGAGTCTTGGCTGGCTGGCTGGCGGTCTGCGGCACCTGGGCCTGCTGAGCAGGGCGATTGGGACCCCACACTGGCTTCACCTGGGTTTGAGATGGGCCTTGCTGGCTCAGCCAAGTTGAGGGCATCCATGCATAGCTTGCCTGGTTTGGTGGCATCTGCATTGGACTTGATTGGGCAGGATAACTTCCAATTGAGGATCTGTAAGAATGATCTGTAAAACTGGAACTTGGCGGCTTCCGTCCACCTTTGAGTTCGCCCAGGTCAATTACAGTGGGTACAGAGCCACTACCAGAAGGTCTATTATCGAAGTTATAAAATCCAGAACTATAGGGAACATCAGACCCTACAACATAATGACTTTAATTACAAAGCATATATTTTTAAATTAAAATCAAATAAGTTACTTTGATGTAGCAAGTTCTTACCTTGTTGACCGCTTACTTCACTTAAGAAAAGGCAGACACAAACAAACCTGCAGAATATACCATGTTTAGATCATTCATGAACACAGAACAAAAGCCAAGAAGAAATAATAACACAAAAAGTAAACATGTACCTGAGCATCATGCTGTCTTTAGTCAGAGATCCAAAAGCAGCTCACTCTTTGTTTTTTCTCCCTAATGGTCAAACTGGGCTTATATAGGTACAACTGCTCAGTCTAATTAGCTAATTGATTTCAGCTGATAGCAATTATGGTGCATTTGGTCAGTGTTAATTTCCATGTATGAACTAGTGGCATGAGTAGATGTTTTTTCAACCAACTTTTTAATGTGCATTTTTACCAAGTAAATAAGAAATCCTGATGTTTAAAATTCAAATAAAATGTTTTTATGCAAATAAAACTTTTGATTTACTTGAGGGGAGTGATTAACTCCTCATTCATAAAAGGGTGTAAAAGGGTGTACCTTTTTTTTGTTCACAGCTCCTCCTGTGATCAGTCGAGTTTCCATTGTCAATTCATATAACACGGGGGATGACTTATTTTCTTTAGCTGGATTTTCATGAATGCACATAAAATATGCAAACGAGTTGGACTGCAATCCAACTACAATTAATGTTCTATGTCAGTGTTTCTCAAAGTGTGGTCCGGGGACCACTGGTGGTCCGCAAGCTATCCCAAGTGGTCCGCGAGCAGATGTAGTAAAATATAATATAGATGAGTTGTTTGCCATATTGAACCAACTTGTATGTAAATCCAAACAGTTCTGCAACACTGCCTATGTAAGCTACGCCAGTTTAAATCATATGAATCTTGACACAATAAGCAAGGTTCAAAGACAATAAACAAGGTGGTTCAGCGAGTAGGCCTATTGTGTAATATATTGCTGAAGTAGGTCTACTGGTTTTTATTTCAGCTAGGTGGTCCGTGAGTTTTTTTTTATTGGTTAAGTGGTCCTTGGTCTGAAAAAGTTTGAGAAACACTGTTCTATGTCATATGGCCTTTACTGTCCAATGAGGCAAAGACATGTCAGGCTTACGTTTGCAAGTAGGCAATAGGCATCAATACTGGGCTAAAGTATTGTTCCTTGTACTGTTGCTGTCCTTAACTGGATAAAGGGGGATTCTATGAAGTAGTCACTCTGTCATTCTTCACAGAATAGACAGAACGGGCATCTGAGAGTTTTTGAGAGTGTTACGGCTCTGCCGGCTTCTCTGAAGGTCTATTTGGGTGTTAACTATTCTACTGGGTGTAAATTACTCTACTGGGTCTATTGGGCCCTCATGAGGTTTAAATGGTCATGTACCATAATGACTGCACACACTGATTCTGATAAAATGTTCAAATTTGCAGATGATACAATAGTGGTGGGGATGGGTCCTCTCACTTATTGAATGGTGTTCTATCCACAACTTAGAGCTAAATGTCTCCAAAACTAAGGAGCTAGTGGTGGACTTCCGCAGAAGTGGGAAGGCATCTCAGCCCTTGTGCATCAATAGAGAGGTGGTGGACAGTTTTAGGTTTTTAGGCACAACAATATCATCCTCTTTAAAATTCTTTTTCCTTCGTTAGTTGAGGAAATTTGGGGTGGCCTGTAAGGGAATGTTGCAGTTCTACCGAGCTGCCATCGAGTGTCCTCACCTTTTCTGTTACTGTCTTGTATGGCAACTCTACTGTCCAGCAGAGGTTGCAGCTGGACAGGATAGTCAATACGGCCTCAAAAATGATTGCCTGTAAACTCTCCCCCATTTGTGAGATCTACGAGGCTCGTATACACCGGAAAGGCCTAAAGATCCTACAAGATGAGACTCACCCTGCCAACTCCCTTTTCTCCATCCTCCCATCAGTGAGAAGGTTGAGAGCAATTAGAACAAAAACCTCCCGCTTTCTTAACAGCACATACGGCAGAGCCATCAAATCTCTAAACAGCTCTCCATCCCTGAACCAGTATCTCATGAAAAAAAGGTTCTCCTAACAAGTCTGTATAATTTGCACATCTCTTTACACTGTTTTTACAATACTCTTCTATATGTTTTATGCTACCCATATTAGTTTATTCATCTATTTATTATAAAGTTGTGGATTTGCACTCTGCATCCCTATGCACCATGTTACTGTAACCTGACCCGTCACTCTAGCCTCCTGGACTGTCATCCAGCTATGTTGTGAGCAGTGTGCCCTTTTTATCTGCCTATGTCAAGGGTGATCCTTTGTGAGACTCCGTACAGCATATGTATATATATGTTCCATGTCTTTTTTTCTGTGTGTCTATGGTGATGTCTTTGTCCGCACTGAAGCAAATCCCTAGCAACTTGCAACGAGTTGTATGCCAATAAAGTATTGAATCTTGAATCTATATAAACAGTGAGTCAGCCAACAATTGCCAGATTAATTTTATTTATTTATTAAGTCCTGTAACAAACACATCTTGATCATCAGTGGCCAGGAAGGGATGGGGAGCCCTATAAAGAACAAACACATTTCATGTAGATGATAGAAAAATCATTTGTATTATCGTTTTTTTAGAATTCAGTTTTACCTTGCTTTTGTGTTTATGTGGGCAGCTTGTTTACAAAGTCCTGTAATACAAGATCAAAGTTATTAGCGTTTATTATTGCAAGCAAGCAAGCAAACAAACAAAAACAAACAAGAAAACAAACAAACAAAAAACACTCACCTTCCAGGACCCCCAGGATCTAGTTTGAGAGGAAAAGTCAGAATCTGCTTTTTGTAGGAAACTTAACCTGTGAGGATCTTTTGGTATAAGGGGAGGCTAATGGCATATAGCTGGTTTCTGAAAACATATGTTTAGTGATCTCATAGCGATTGAGGGATTTTAAAATATAACGAGCTTGAAACCCAATAGGTTGTTTTGTGATTCTGTAGCGTTTAATGCTAGTTTTGGAAGCAGTGACCTCAGGCCTCAGACTACCCTTACTTATGCTTGGAAATAACATCTGAACCACAGAAAAGCTATTTGTACGCGTCCTTGGCACTACTTTTCTCATGCCAGAATTTTTCTGATTGTAGAAACTGTATGCTTGGATTCTGCTCTGAGCAGGAGTAACCTTTATAGCTGTGTTCACTTTATGTGGCATAGAGGCAGAGGCCATTTGCAAAAGTCCTTCAGGGGCTTTTGTAGTAGTTGTTTGCTGGATGGGGGTCTCCATCCTAGCTGAGTTACTATAGCCTTTGTGGGCTGACCAAACATTGGAGAAGGCATTACCGGATGCACTTCTGTACACATTCACCGAAGGTGAAGGAGACAAGACACCACCATCTGGGAGTGGCTCTTGGGGCTCACTTGCGCTGCCAGGTTTCCCAGAACCAAAATTCTCATCAGAATGAGTTATGCTGCTATTTCCACTGTACAAAGTTCCCCCTTGACTCACACTGGGGGACAAGCGACTTCCACTGCCATCTCCAAAAGGACTTTGAACTTCGGGTAAAGATGGGGAACTCTCAACACTGCCAGGGAAGTCCTCTCCTTCACCCATGCTCCAGGAGGGAGCACTAGCAGGAATAAGCCTCTGCATTATAGAGTGAAACGGGTGACCTCTTGACACACCTTTAAGAGCTTGCTTTAGCAGATTGAGTGCTTCAGCCCTTGAAGGAAGGATTTGTTCATCACTGGGCTGTCTGCTCTCAGCCCCACTTGTGCTTCCAATAGAGCCATTAGCATGCTGCCCATTCATTACAAAGTGGTAGCTAGAACTGTTCGGAGCAGGCGTGTGATGCTTTGGCTCATACTGATTGAGGTAGCCTGAAGTTGTTCCTATAGCTGTGGCAATGACATATGGAGAAACAACTCTTGAGTCTTCAGATCCAAGGGCATGGTTCCTTTTACTGGGCTCAGGCATCTGGACACCATGATGGGTTTGAGTAAACTGAACAGGTTGCTGGCTGCTCTGCTCTTTTTGACCAACGCAGTCTGAAGATGTGCCGAGCGTCACTGTGGCAGCAGTGGCATACAGAGAAACGGGTCTTGAAGAGTCTTCAGATCCAAACTGTGCGTCTGGTCTTGAATAGTACTCATTTGGACTCCAGACAGGGTTCTTTTTAGGCTCAGAAATGTGGACACCATGACTCAAGGGAGTTTGAGCAGACTGAACATGTTGCTGGCTCCGCTTCTTTTTTTGATGCAAATCATCGGAAGCAGTTTTCACCTCCTGTGAGGTCTTACTGCCATACTGAGATATAGACTTTGGACCATTAAAGACTTTAATCAGGTCCAACTTTTTGTCTGGGCTTCCATGATAACTTTTCTGCACCCAATCATTAGTTTGAGGCCTTGGTTGAAAAACTGCCCTTTTAAAAGGTTGCTGGTTAGTCTTGATGACACCACTGTATTGGCTAGAACCGCTCTGCAGTTGAACAAGCCTGTCTTCACCCGACACAGGCTGTCTATACATGGCAAATGTGTCAGGTTCACGCATTTGAATTGACCTGGTGGGGTTTTGGCCAATTTCATCTTCATTCTGAAAAAATATTGAGTTGGTTGGCTGCATTACTTTGACTGCACTAGGCTGAAGTCTATGGACCTGGGGGGAACTGATGGAATTACTAGGGAGAACAGCCATGCCTCCAGGATTACTTGGTAAAGCATTATAATAACTGGGGAGTGAGGCAGAGTTACTGTAATCATGATCTCCTTCTTGAGAACTACCTGTAACGTTTTGTATGGAACCAACAGGAACTTTTGCACGGTTAACATTCTGAAAGCTAGATGAGCCGACATTCCCACTCTGGGAGAGGGCAGGATTTCCTTGTGCAGGCAGCGCACACCATGAACACAGTTCTCTTGCAAATTGCTTAGAGATGGAAGAGTTTAAATCAGTAGCTGAGAAACCAGTAGCTGAGAGTTCAGAAGCCTTGGGATCAAATTGATGATTACCAAGAGCCTGCCCAGAGGTTACTGCCTTTGCAAACATCCATTGCATACTAGGATTCTCCCAGGTCTCCAGTGGCTCTAGAGAGAACGACTGCTGCCGTTTAGAATCATGTTTTGAAGAGTCGGCTATGTCTCCTAATGTGGAGACCCAGTCATCAGAGCCAGGGTGATAACCTCCAGTGTCGCCAGAAATGGGTCCTGACCCTTTACAAGTAAAAGAGCAGATTTAGACTTTTGGACCACAAATACACAAACATGATCTTGACTAAGAAAGTTACCTTCCGGAAGTTGTTCAGACAAGACAATCCCCAACATAAAAACTGCCCAAGCCCTGACAAACAAGACATAGGCTATATGAAACTTAATATTATACGAAAGACTTACTTTGTTTTATGATATAGCCTACAAAACTTACCTTAAAATTAAGTCTGCAGCCATGATGTCTGCAACCACCCACGAAAAAGCAGCGGTAACAAAAATGTCACCAGGCCATGCAGACAGTGATATGGCCGTTTTGGGTCCAATCATGAACTTCCAATCACTGCATTAATGTTAATTAACAGCTGTTCTTGAGTTTTGAGTGGGAGTGGACACAGTCAACAACTGAACCACAGTTAACAACGTAGCCAATGTAAAACAGAAAGATGTCGATTTTGGCCAGGCCCGGAGTGGGTAGGCGTATTTGGGAGAATTCCCGGTGGGCCGCTTCACTTTTGGGCCGGTCGAGGGAAAAATATTAACATTTGCCACGTTAATCTATCTTTAAGTTGGCTACACACGTTCGCATCCTATGCCTAACACCACCGCAGCCTCTGCATGAGTTGTTTTCGCCTTCCAAGAAGAGTTAATTGGTTGGGTCCATATAGCCCGTCTTTTCTAAAAAGTTTTCTCAGATACCAGCTGGGCCGGCCCTACCGTAGTGATAAGCGTCAGGGAGGATGGATGGTAGAAAGAGGCCATGAGGGACTGGAAAGGCCAGGTGAAAAAGACGAAAAGTATTGGAGGAAAATGCTGCCAAATGTGCCAAGCTTCCAGATTTTTTTTGAAGAGGACAGAATAAGTGGCAACTGGTAAATTAGCCATGATTATAGCGCCGTAGCCTATTATTTGTTATCAATATTTGCATAATATTTGCAAAGTCTATGAATATGGCGATTCATAGACTTTGCAAATATTATGCAAATATTGATAACAAAACTCAAGCTTAATGCAGTAGCCTAGGCCTAAAAACAAAAGTAGCCTCTGAGCAGCAGATCAGCCAGTCCCCTGCTGAAAATGATGAGCCTGAAATTAGCTATGACTACAGGGACAAGTAGAAAGGATAATAGAGTTAACCATATGAATTAAAATTATTTTATGTAAGAAAGAACAGTAGGCTATATGACAGCAGTAGGCTACATGATCAACCTATATGCCTTGTTTGCTCAGAAGTGGGTGTAGTAAAGGAGCAAAGCACCAAACAACAACATGATAGCTGACCCATGCAGAAAAAACATGTAAACAATAGTTCAATATGCCTCTTAGTGGAATTGTGGGATACATTTCAAATGCTTTATTTCTTCCTTCCCGTTTTTGTTAACTTATCAACTTATCCTTGTGGAATAGTGGAATATTGGTAGCCTATAATAAAAACTACAGGATAGTAAGAGCTGAAATGTTGCCTTATTCATCCAATTTCCACCACCACTAAAAAGTGGGCCGGCCTTGGGCCTGAAACTCCCGGGCTGAAAAGTGGCCCCACTGGGGCCCTGATTTTGGCTGTAATTATCTGAGTATTTCGTTGACTTGCAACCACTCACATATATTGATAAATTAAATCAGGCACTCCATGAAAACAGCAGTAGGGCCTATCAGTGCTTGCAGTGCCCTCTACAGTTTAGTCTGGTTTAGTCGTCATGTGTCGTCATGTTTGAGTAAAAGGAAGTGGGCAAACCTCGCTCTCGCATGGGCTCTGTTTGTTGTGTTCATTTGCCGCCGATTTTGTTGTTTGAACATGCAAAATCTGTAACAGCTACACAAAGAAAGCACCTTTATTCGCACTAAAATGTCTTCCGACACAGCCGGTAGTGTTGGAGGTATTCAAGGCTATCTGATAAAACTCCATGGTTATCTCACTGATTCTGATACAAGGATTGCAGCTCTAAGGTGCCACGACATAATTGGCGATTTAGGGCAAGAATGCATGGTTACGAAGAGCGAAAATGAATTAGGTGAGTGAATAAACAGCGAAATTAGCAACACAATACCTTCTATTTTGGGTGTATGTAGAGGCAGCTTGATGTTAGCTATATGACATAAACTTTTGCTAAGTCGGCTAGCTAGCCTACCTGCTTGATCCTATATGAAAGAAGTGTATGAACCTTGCTGTAATAGCAGCATATTTAAAACATTTCAGTCAAAGTTCATTTTAAATCATACAGAAAAGTTCAGCTTCCAATGAATGCAATCACACCTCATTTTAAGTATTTATCTGGTCATTGCTCCAATAAATTACATAAAACGTTATTAAATGTAACCTTACCCATCAGTTTTACAGACGTCCTTGCTATTCGCAAAAGAAGAGGGCTTACTCAGTTTTCTCAGAAAATCCTTGTCCAGCGAAGAGGTGTGTAGCTTTGTTATGTATGAGAGGTTGCATGTATTTTCTGTTGACATCCAATTTTATAAGATGCCTCTCGAGCACGATATTAAAACACAATAATACCCGTGCTACATTCTTCTCTGGTTCTTTGTGCAGTTCTACAGTATATTTCTTATGGTGTTATCTATAGCTAAGAGATGCCCGACTTGATATTCTGCGTCTTTTGGAAAGCTTTCTTCAAAAGATATCCACTGTCAAAGGATGGGAAAAGACTTATGCCATTGAGCTGAAGGTACAGTTACACAGCATTGCATACACTTGCTTTCACTGTGAACTGATGAACATTTGAGTGGAGTATGTTCTGTGATTGCATTTTGATCTGTGTTAGGGAATCTCATGCATGTCTGACCTGTCACATTTTCAAGGGCATATTCAATTGATTACCACTCAGTCTAATTCTCAGATGCAAGTCATAATGCTATTCAGTTAGTGAGCCATAAGCAACTCTAATCCTGCTGATACAGTCTGCATTATTAAATCAAGATGGTTTGATCCGTAATGGTTTAATGGTTTCTCCATCTCTCACTCAGGACGCTTGTTTGGTTGTGTACACCAAAGACAAAGCGGCCAAATGCCGTGCCCCAGCCTTGGAGCTACTGATCAAGGTATGAGACATTTTTTGATAACTGGTATAACTGGATTTTAGGATGTGAAACCTTTATAATGAAACTTCCACAACATAGTGTATGCATTTTTATACGAATGTCTTTTCTGCTCTTTCTAGCTCTTGTATCTGACAAAGGATTCCAGTGTTGGCCAAAACTTGCAAGTGGGGGATATGTTCAACAAGTTTTATGGCGAACTCTGTCAGAAGAACAAATTACCTGATACAGGCAAGTAGGAATGTAACGATATAACGTTATTATCGTGATATTTTTAAAAGTGTGTTCAATATGTTCAGAAAGGACTAATAGGCTGAAATAGTTTCAAAAAGTGTGACAGCATTTACTATTACAAAATATAGGCAAAACCTTATCAAAAACATTTAACCAGGGACGCTGGAACTCATTTTCATCTGGGGGTGCTCATAGAGGAGGTGCTGTGGGAGGGTAAAAAATTGTTACTGAGTAGATGTGATTCTTTTATTCTGGTGCATTTTAAGGTGGCCTATTGCTACTAGAGAAAGGCATATTTTCATTCACATTCATAGGCCTACATCCTGACTCCACAAACAAACCTGGCTGAGCTGAGCATTCTTAATTCATAGCATAACGTTACCGTGACATTGTGTGTTGTCCCGTTCACTTTTTCCTTGGTCATGTATAATTGGCTTTGTGCCACAATTAAATCCATCAAGTAGATAACAGAATCAGTAGGGTACCAGTTTTGTTTCATTGTACCAGGCCTACTGTATGTCAAAAGCAGGCTCGGATGAAGCTGGGAAGGATTAAACACACGGTTTCCACACGGTGGTAATCATCCGTGATAATCATGATATTTGAAATGAAAACGGTAATTGTTATCGTCAACATTTTTATCACGGTTTACCATTATACCGGTAATCGTTACAGGCAAGAATTGATTGCTAGCCTTTGACAGTAAAGCCAGCCCAAATACTGTTTTTTTCCCTTTAATAAGATGTGATTAATTCAGTCTAACTAAATCAGATCTAGGATGTAGAGTAACAAAGAATGTGGGACATTCATGCTGAAATCCCTTGTACAAATTCTCTTGTGGTTTATTGTTCCAGTGCTTGGTAACATCTATGAGCTTTTGGGAGTATTGGGTGAAGTCCATCCCAGCGAGATGGTATCAAACTCAGAAAAACTCTACAGAGCATACCTTGGAGAGCTAAAAGGCCAGGTAAATACTATAGGTGCGAGTTTGACAGTGTATTTTTGTGAGTGAAGTCAGACGCACAAAGTTGGCAGAGTCAGGCCGAAGTTAATTAAAGCTGCAGTTGGCAAGTCTGACAGATTGAGCCAAAATGTTGAATGTTTACAACTCTCATGCCCCTCCCCTATTACCACCGAGCACCCTCTCATCGAGTTTGTGCTAGTCAGTGCGCACCAAACTGCACCAGACTGTGATTGACAGTCAGATCTCACACAGCCCTGCTCTGATTGGACCAGAAGAACCGGGAGCTGTGGATTTTTGCAAAATAAATAACAGGCTCTAGGTGGAGATTGAAGTGTGTTTTTTTTTTCTAAAACCGGCTGATTTATGTTGTTGAGCATAGTGTCGGTTTCAGTGAATATGATCAAAAAAATCTTGCCAACTGCAGCTTTAATAAAAGAGAAATAGATAGGTCAGAATTTAACACTGGTTGAATGTGATTGACTAAACCAATTTCACTTCACCGGAGTGGTCTCACCCATTTCAGAGTGCCCACTTTGACGTAGCTTCCCGTTACCTATATCGCCACTGAACTCGGGCCCCATCTGTCTCATTTCCATGCTCTCGCAATACTCTGGTGATCTGTGAGACATAGAATTATGATTTGCTGTCCGCAGATGACCTCTGCTACGAGGGAGCCGAAACTGCCAGTGGTGGCTGGGTGCCTGAGGGGGATCACAGCGCTCATGGTGAACTTCACCAAGTCTATGGAGGAGGGTGTGTGGTCTTCTCTGCCTGTCTGATTTTCTATGTCACTCTACAGCAGGCACTTTTAGATTGGCATTGGCAGTAACATAGTGATTTACATTCTCATTTGAGACAAACTACAGTGGAATCATTTTCTCAAGATTTGTTTTTTTTTTACATCTTTTCAGAGCTCATTGTCATTTTATTGATGATAGCAAGTCATGCTTTTTGTTGTCCTGTACACATGTAGTGCTTTGTTCTTTCCATTGGTTAGTCTCAACCACCTGTAAATCTTACAGTTGATACAGTATATATCCTCCCATACAGATCCCACAGCTTCAAAAGAGATCTTTGATTATGCACTGAAAGCCATTAGTCCTCAGGTAGGAACCCTAACTCTACCCTTGCCTTACCTTCAGTATATCAAAAATGTACATGATAACTAAGCTCCTCCACTCATAGAAGGTATTTTATGAATCTAGAGGGTATTTTGATTTCACTTCTATATCTCATTTATACAGAGTGAAATGAAGCGTTATGCTGTCACCTTTGGTAAGCCTGATCACTTATTTTGAATATGAAGCTTATGTATGTATTTCAGTTTTTTGCCCCCTGATTTGACATGAACGTCTCTGTCTCTCTTCTCGTCTTGTCTTGTCATTCTCTCAGCTGGACTCAGGCTATTTGCCAAGCATGCCGTCCAGTTCAGCAGCTGTCTGATGGATCACTACAGGACAGTGTTTGAGGTCATGTCCAAACTGTGTGGCCACATCAATATGGAGATGAAGAAGACCAGTTATTATGCCCTGGAGTCATTTCTAAAACAAGTGAGCCAATTGAAAAGACTACACAAGCGTTTCAGTTTCACCTCTTGATTAAGTGGGCCATTTCTAGACCTGCAAAGGTGGTTGGAAATGCTCTTGGGTGCTCCTTGTTGGTGCCCCCCCCCCCCAATCCCATCCTCCCCCACCTTTCTTATGCAGCCCTTGCCACTTAATCTACTAAACCCCTCTTCTACTGCACTTTTTACCCCCCCCCCCCCCCCATAAATGCACAAATAGGCTGACACCAGACATAATTTCACTGCATTTCTTACATCCAGTAACTATATGCATGTGACAATAAACTTCCTTGTAAATGGGTCTAGAATTTTGATGCCTGAAGTTTGAAATTGTGTAAAGTTACGTCTAGTTTGTTAACCTGGGTGGATGACTTGTTAACTATGGTAGCTACCACAAAATGATTACTCTATAACAGTTGAATCTTGAATTTTGTTAGTTTGTTAATTCTTGTTCTATCTTTAACCCTGAACAGGTTGCAGTACTGGTAGCAGAAAACATTGAAGAGCACAAAAGCAAGCTAAAGTTCTTCATGCAGAAATTCTGTGCCATCATTAAGACCTTAGACTCTTCTAACAAGGAGCTCTCCATTGCCATACGAGGATATGGGCTCTTTGCTGCTGTAGGTTTTATTTTCAAGCATTTTTGTCATACCCATCATCAAACCCACTATTAAAATGGATTAGATTTAAAACGACCTTAGAGTAATTTCACATAAGAGCATCTGTTCACTATAAGTATAGGGGTAGACATATTAAATGAGGACTAAAGATTGAAATCAAGTTATTGAGTTATCAAGTTAATGTATTAATGAGCATGTAATTATAGTGTGACCACATATCCATGCCTTTCCTTTGGTCTTCTTCAGCCGTGTAAGGTGGTCTGCCCACAGGACGTGGACTTAATGTATACAGAGCTGATCCAGCGCTGCAAGCAGATGTACCTCACTGAGTCAGACCGGGATGATGATAACATCTACCAGCTCCCCAGCTTCCTGGACTCCATCGCCAGTGTCCTCGTACACCTGGACAGGGTACAGTGTCTGTGTCCATTCAATTAAATGTGCAGATCTTTCTCGTGAAGGGTCGTCATTGGTGAAGCTGAAATTTGTTCCATTGTCAGTAATGCAAGTTGCAAGCCTCTCGGATCGCAGTGTCCCGCCGACGGGATGGTTACCCCCTCCCCCACCTAACCCCAATATTCTAAATAAGTTTTATACATCAGATTCTTATGTAGCATAATCTATTATACATCATTTAAAAAAGCTTGGACTCTTGGGAATCAATACATGACAATCTTGTTCATGTAATATATGTGTTGTGCTTTACATGATCAAAATGATCTTACTATGTCTCAATTCAAAATGGCCGACGGACTCCCTCCCCCCATTAGTGATTTCCTACCCTCTAGGTCTTGTGTATATCCTTAGCAATGTAGATATAGCATATTGGGTCTTGAAATGTCCACAAGAACCCATAGAAATGGAATATCCATGTTGTGTCATCCAATATAAATTGTGTAGATGTATAGTCCATCTTATACACACCAATTGAATTGAAATAGAAATGGCAAAGATTTATATTTTTGTGTAATTATTCCATATTTGGTGTAGTCATTCCATATCAGAACCCTTCAAGTACAATTTAAATACAAGCATGAAACTTCAGAGTGTTACCCTTCATTTGAGACCAAGATAATGCTTCTACACAAAGGGGTTCATTTGGAGTAAGTATTTGATTGGCAGTATGCATTTTGGGCAACCAAAAGTCCTATGAGGAGTTTCCATAGATCATTTTACAAAACGCATGAGCATGCCTTTGCAAATAATGGTTTAAAATACTCATATTTTCATTCAATATTGATCTACTTTTACACACACCTTCACAAGTATAAGTAAGTAAGTATAAGTATATATACTCTTTTGATCCCGTGAGGGAAATTTGGTCTCTGCATTTATCCCAATCCGTGAATTAGTGAAACACACTTAGCACACAGTGAACACACAGTGAGGTGAAGCACACACTAATCCCGGCGCAGTGAGCTGCTTGCTACAACAGTGGCGCTCGGGGAGCAGTGATGGGTTAGGTGCCTTGCTCTAGGGCACTTCAGCCGTGCCTACTGGTCGGGGTTCGAACCGGCAACCCTCCGGTTACAAGTCCGAAGCGCTAACCAGTAGGCGCTAGGGCTCAGTTGTGTTTCTAAGTCATATCAAGTGATCTAGAGGGTTGAAATGTGGTCAGTTCAGAGATGCTTGTAATCCGGCAGAAAGAAAAAACAATATTCTAGCCTAGCCAATATTCTAGTTACTCTGTGTTAGTACACCTCACAGTTATTCTGATTGTTTCCCAATAAATTACAGTGTCTGAGCTTTCCAAAGAGGTCAAGCATTTGATTATAGGGCAAACTAGGTGGGAACAGTGGCCCCTGAAGCACGTGCTGTGCAATTTCAGGCAAAAACTTGAAATTGGTTTTAAGAACGAAAGAGTTAGTTGTTTTACTTATGAAATAACATGACTTCTCCATCAGGACTCTTCTGACAATTGGATTAGTAAAAGACGTTTGCCTCTGTATCGACTATCGATCACCGATTGGCCCCTTTTGACAAAGTGTCTCCTGGCTAACTGCAGATCCCTGAGGTCTACACACCAGTCCTGGAGCGGCTCCTGGTGGTCCAAATGGACAGCTTCCCCCAGTACAGCCAGCGGATGCAGCACACCACCTGCCGAGCCATCATCAAGGTGCTCGTTGCCATGGCAGCCAAGGGTCCAGTGCTTTGGAGCTTCATCAGTTCTGTTGGTAAGCAGGAGGGTGGGGCAATATGGCCGTCCAAGGTAGTGACACCAGGCTCATGAGGCAGTTTGGTTAGGGGGAGATCAGTCAAAGCAGAGTATGGCGTTATTTTTCGAGAGCTCAGTGAAACATCTTCACAAGCAAATAAGTTCGCTCGCAGCTGTTATTTCCTCTCTTGCTGTTGTATTTTCCTTGCTCGCTGCTGTGTCTGCGCGTGTGAATTATCATAATGGGAGAAATATTCAGTAAACAATACACACACACATATCGAGAGAAGAGAGACTATAAACTGTAGTATTGGGATACCTACCATTACACCCACAAGGACTTCAATGAACAATTATTGTAAGCCAGGCCGCCTTGTCCAACATCAGTGCCTGACCTCAAAAAAATACTAAATGGGCAAACATTTCCACAGACACTCTAAAATCTAAGATCCTTCCCAAAACAATGGAAGCTGCTACAGCTGTAAAGGGTGAACCAACTCCATATTAATACCTATGGATGTAGAATGGGATTCCAATTGACGGTCCTGAGGGTATAATGGGAGGTGTCCCAATGCTTCTGTATGTATAGTGTATATCTAGGTGTATAAGAATATACCGTTTTTTCCGGACTATAAGTCGTACCGGAGTATAAGTCGCACCAGTCAAAAAATGTGTCATGAAGAGGGAAAAAACATATATATATATAAATATATATCGTCGCAGGACCAGCCAAACTATGAAAAAAAAGTGTGACTTATAGTCCGGAAAATACGGTATACGTAAATAAAGCATATTGGAGATGACTAAATTATTGACCCTTGTAATAAGCTTTAATGTAAGTATCGTGGCTTTTGGTGGTGCTATTGGTTATCTAATGTTATTTTTTTCCCACAGTGCACCAGGGATTGATCCGTGTTTGTTCAAAGCCGATACCTCAACTAGAGGTGAGTCAGGAATGTTGGGACAGCTATCTTTGTGACATGCTAATGAACTAGTTTAAACCTAGTTTGCATAAAGATATCCATTCACACATATTGTGTGCATGCCATACTGGTTGGACCACAGCTACGTGCACAAAAGGGGGTCGACCTTGTGGCACCCATAGATTGGTCATACATTGTGGTTCTTTCATCACTAATTTAGCAGGTTTCTTTTTAAGAACAGTTTCCTGTGTTTCAGGATGGTGGCACTTCTCAGGGGGATCCCTCACAGGGGGAAGGTGGGGAGTCCTCCCAGATGCGTACTGGGAAATGGAAGGTTCCATCCTGCCGGGACTATCTTGAGCTTTTCAGGGGAATTCTAGACTGTGAAAATCTCACCGTAAGACATCAAGTTTATGATTTAGATTCTTCATTGATTTGATTTGGAAGTGAATTAATGTCACAGTCCCTGAAGTCCATGACTAGGCTTGATATGCAGATGTCCTAAAAGCATGTTGGACCATTCTGTCTTTTAGCACACTGGGTTTTTGGATGGAACCCTGGAGTCCCAAAACTCCAACCTGTCCTCCTTGAATCGACTTTTGTACGATGAGGTGGTGAAGTCCGTCATAAAGGTCATCGAGAAGCTGGATCTCTCTGTGCAGAAAATCAACATGGAGGAGGAGGTAGGGCAGGTCTGGCTCCCAAATGCTAAATGCTTACATACATGTACAGTACTGCACATTTATCCACCCACAGCCATTCAGCGAAGCTACCTGTGCATGTTAGATGCCTAAAGGTTCCTCTTGCTTTAAGCTGTGTTGATTTTCTCCCACCACAGGGTCAGACTGATGGAGGCAGCGCCCTTGTGCCGTCATCAGATCCTGCCGCCCATCTCATCCCCAACAGGCCTAAAGACTTCACCGCCTTTATTAACCTGGTGGACTTCAGCAGGTAGTAGAAGGCCAAAAATAGTGAACTGCTTAGTTTACACAAAATGTCCTATGTTACAATCTCAAGGCATAAATCAGCTTATTTTCACTAATAGTTGTGTTTAACAATTCACTGGCAATGATCACTGTAGCTGACTTGTCTGGGGCTGTCTGAGTCAGTTGCGTTACGAAGGGGAAGTTTGGAATCTTGATCCGTGCTTGAGCCATCTCCACTGACGTTGTTGTTGTTGTTGTTGTTGTTGTTGATGATGATGATGCCGCCTGCAGTGAGCTGCTGTCCCAGAAGAGGTTGGAGTATTTCGAGCAGTGGGTGTACCCTCTGAGCCACGAGCTCATCCTCCAGTCCATCCGCTTCCCACTGGTCAGCGGTTTCTACCGGCTGCTCTCCCTCACCATGACCATTGCCAAGAAGATCAAATACTTCCAGGTAACAAACAGAGGATGGGTGTTTTAAAAACATTATTGAATGTAGCAAAGACCCTCTATGTCTGGGACTTAATTTGTTGTGATGAATTTCATGTGTTATGAACATCTACTGATGTGTTATAAGAAGGTACACTTACGGTACGGTATTTGACATGATCGTTGTTGTTGACCACCAATATTTCCTTGACAGGGTATTAGCCCCAAGAGCTACAAAGCTAAAGAGGACAAGGATCCAGTTAAATGTGCCTGCTTTGCTCTTGTGTCCAAGTTTGGAAAAGAGGTAATAATAAGGCAAATCTCTAAGAACTTATACAGAACCTAGAGAAATTAATTTGACCTGAATTATAACATTTTAATGCTGAATATGTCGGATATGTACTGTCTCTGCTCTCCTTGCAGGTGTCAGTGCGTATTAAGCAGTATAAGGATGAGCTGCTAGCTGCCTGCCTGACATTTGTCTTGTCGCTGCACCATGATGTTGTGGCGCTGGACATCAAGGCCTATATCCCTGCCCTTCAGGTTAATTTAAAGATTATTTTACGACATTATATGATTATTTTTTCCCAAAGACTTTCTTGAAAGGACTTCTTTGACCCTTCCTTAACAAACATACGTAACTGCGCTGCAACAGTTCCAGAGTGCAGCCAGTATTACTGCATTCAGGGCTTACTTATTCTCTGCATGAAATATATATTAAAAAATTTAAATCCTCTGATTGACCTTTGACCTCCTGACCCCAGGCTGCCCTGCGTTTGGGTCTGAGCCACGCGCCCCTGGCCACGGCTGCGCTGGATGCCCTGGAGCTCTGGTCCGCACACATCCCACGCGAGACCATGCAGCCCCACTATGGCGACATCCTGCCGCACCTGGACGGCTACCTGAAAACAGCCGCTGGGGGTGAGTACTGCAGCTCCACTGGCCAGCAAGTTGCTCTGAGCTGTCGTGCTGAGGGCGCTCCGTTGTGTGATTTGTCATTGGACATGAAGATGAGTAGCTGAAATAGACTAAATGAATGAAATCATGTGTTCATTGTTTTCAGACAAAGAGGAGAGTGGTATGGAAGTGATGTGTCTGTCCTCTGGCACTGAGAAGAGTTATGGGAGAGTGATGATGAGACTGCTGAAGAGGGCAAAGCACCTGCCTATGGTAGTTACTGTACACCGAGAAGTACACACACACACACATATATGTGAATATATTTGCTGTATTTTGTGTGAAATAAGCAGGGTTACTCCAGCGAGACAGTGATACTATGTTTATGACTCATAACACCAGACCCTACAACAACACTACTATCTACAAGGAGCGGCAGTTGAGCAAACTTGTTTGTGTGGTGTGCTTATGTTGGTTTCTTTGTGTCTGTCACAGGGAGACGAGTCGCCCATCGCAGTGGTGAGGAGGAGGGTGGTGCGACTCCTGGGCCACCTCGGAGGGCAGCTGAACAGGAGTCTGGTGACCGGTGAGATCCATACAGATACTCACTCATATACAGATTTGCACTTTGTTGTGTCTGACACTCAACTATGAGGGGAATCCCTCAATTAACATCAGTTCTCATGAACATGGATTATTTGAGGTCTTGTTTGCTTATAATGCTATGATATAATGTTGACCAAAAACAAATTCTGACACATACTAAAGCATTTTACTTGATAAGGTGGTAATGTAGATCTAGGTTAATCGCTCAGTATCGTTGTGTTTATCCCTCTCCCCCTCTTCAGCCATCTCTGCGGAGGACATGATGAAGAAGTTTGTGGCGTGGGACAGTGAGAGGAGGCTGAACTTTGCCGTGCCCTTCTCAGACATGAAGCCCGTCATTTACCTGGACTGCTTCCTGCCTCGCATCACAGAGCTGGCGCTGACCTCCAGCGACAGACAGACCAAGGTGCGAAATATGGGCTGTGGACGGATTACATTTGCAACTGATTCCATAAGTCTTTGATTATTGTGAATGGTGTTCAGTTTGTGTTTGATATCCATGTAACTCTGGACTTTTGTGTGTGTGTGTGTGTGTGTGTGTGTAAACCCAGGTGGCAGCTTGTGAGCTGCTCCACAGTCTGGTGGTGTATATGGTGGGTAAGGGAACTCAGATGGCCGAAGGGGACAAGTCCAATCCTCCCATGTACAACCTCCACAAGCGCGTCTTCCCCGTGCTGCTGCGACTGGCCTGTGACGTGGACCAGGTCAGAGGTCCTTTTTATCTTTGTTAAAAGTGTATCTCACACATGTGTGTATGTCCTTAGGAATTTAATATGTATTCATTGAATGAATTCATATGTATGATTCTATGTATGAATTTATGTATACAGTTCTATGTCTATGCATTTGATCTCTCACTGCTCGGGTAAAGCAATTAATCTCGCAAGGACCATTATGGTCCAACAATATCTATAGTACTGTATACCTGTGACCTGTTGTATACTAGTATGCAATATATTGTTCTACACATTGTTACGCAAAATTTGTGTTTAGGTTTTTGTCAAAAAATCTTGTTTTCTTGTTTTTTGCATTCTAAGCAAAAACATTTTTACAACTGTTTCAGGTGACGAGGCAGCTCTTTGAGCCTCTGGTTATGCAGCTTATCCATTGGTTCACCAACAACAAGAAGTTTGAGAGCCAGGACACCGTTGCCGTGCTGGAGGCCATCATGGTAAGCAGCTGCGTGGGCCATTGGGCCAAGTTCTGTATACTGCTTTGTAAAGACATCACTTATTGCCGTTATTCATCTCTAACTAAACTGCCCATGTTATCTGCCACCCGCCTCTCCTGTCTAGGATGGCGTGATAGACCCTCTGGACAGCACCCTGCGGGACTTCAGCGGCCGCTGCATCCAGGAGTTTGTGAGGTGGTCCATCAAGCAGACCACGCCCAAGCAGCAGGAGAAGAGCCCGGCCAACATCAAGTCCCTCTTCAAGCGCATCTACAGCCTGGCGCTGCACCCCAACGTCTTCAAGAGGCTGGGCGCCGCACTGGCTTTCAACAGCATCTACAGGCAGTTCAGGTAAGCTCGTTTTCATCAAGTGTGATGTAGTGGGTGTGGTGTGTGCTGTCGGGCACTTCCATGGACTTGGAATATGTCGAATCGTGCTCTGATGTATTTTTTTGGTTTTCTCTGTTTAATTCATGTTCTGATGATGCTGTGTTTTGGTCTGTCAGGGAGGAGAATTCCCTGGTGGAGCAGTTTGTCTTTGAAGTTTTTGTCGTGTTTGTGGAGAGCTTGGCACTAGCCCACGCAGATGAGAAGTCAATGGGTAAGGCTGCTGCGTGCTACCTGCTTCCCCTCTCTCTTTCTGTCTATGCTTGTGCAGACAGGAGCTCTTGAGCACTTGGGGCTCTGTCCACTGATTGTGGTTTGGAGACCAGTACAGTATATAAACACTGTTATGGACTACTTGTTAGTAGGACCATGTTGTGACCTATGGTTGTGACTCTGATCTTGCCTGTGACCCTGACTCCCGCATGATGTGCGCTCTGCCCCTGCAGGAACGGTGCAGCAGTGTAGCAGTGCCCTGGAGCACCTGAAGAGGATCATCAAGCAAAAGGCTGCCTCCCTCAGCCAGAGCTCCAAGCGACGTGTGCCCAGGTAGGTCCTCTCTTCTGGTAGCACCATCTCTTCTAGAGCTCATTTGTTTCTGAATCGTAGATTTTATTCATGTTTGGTGTCCAAAGGGGGTTTGTTAATTCAGCCATTTTGAAATTGAGTTGGTTTCTGATATCGCTACAATGTTGTGGAGCTTTCCCACTTTTTTCACCCTTTATCTTTTGACGTGTATTTATTGTGCATCATGCAGTATGTTCTCTCTCTCTCTCTCTCTCTCTCTCTCTCTCTCTCTCTCTCTCTCTCTCTCTCTCTCTCTCTCTCTCTCTCTCTCTCTCACACAGAGGGTTTCCTCCAGACAAAGCCTTCTCCCTGTTGGAGGTGGTGTTGTGGTTGCTGGAGCAGTGTGGCCGACCACAGACCGAATGTAGACACAAATGCATGGAGCTCTTCTACGAATTTGTGCCTTTACTGCCAGGTAAGCACAGCATTGTGGATCTACACCTATAGAACTTACACGGTTAGCAATTTTGAGAATATTGTCTTTATGATGATGATCTCAGGAGTTCTTAGAGAACCACAAGACAAACTTCATAAGTACTATTCATAATTTAGCTGACGCTCTTATCCAGAGAGACAGAGGGATCTAACTGCAGGGATAGTTTGGGGTTGCTTGTGTCTTGCTTTGGAACACAATGGTGGCTTGGATCGAACTCTCAACCTTCAGGTGTTACTGGATGTTTAGACCACCACCATCTCACACAACTTAAACCTGTGGCTTCCACTCCACCGGATTCTGATTAATCTGATCTATGTTTTTGTTGATTTGTTTTGTTGTTTGTTTGTTTACCCCAGGGAAGAGCTCTCCTGCCCAGTGGTTGGAGGAGCAGGTGAGGAAGCAGGGTGTGGGCTTCCTGGTGTCCAGGCTGGAGGGGGGAGGCCTGCTAAACCAGCCCACTCTCCGGGCCCTGCAGGCCCCCTTCAGCGTCAGGGTCACCCTGCAGTGGATGGACGTGCTGCTGGCCGCCCTGGACTGCTACAACACCTTCACAGGGCTGCGCCTCATTCAACCGCAGCAGATACTGGGTGATTATAGCGACGCACCTCTGTTTAATCAAAGTGGACGGAAACGGCTCATGGTAGTAAAAGGGGAAAAAGAAAAACTGAACAATGCTTCACCTAATGTTTAAGTTTTGCCATATAAAGCTTCCCTTCTACTTTAGTACATTTACTATCCCTCAAGGTAGAAAGGCCTAATTTGACATTGACATGATATGTAAAAGAGTGACTGTGTGTGTCTCTCCCAATTAAATAGTCTCTCCGTTCCTTACCTCTCTCCAGGGTCAGAGGAGAAGTCAAGCTTCCTGCCGGCACTGCAGTTCTTCCTCACAGAGCTTGCGGGACAGGACCTGGAGGCAGCAGAGTGCTGTGTCCACACGGGGGCGCCACCCTCCCTCTTCAGCCCCCGCGAGCGAGAGCTTTACTCCTACAGCAAGTGCACCATCATCGTAAGGCTGCTGGAGTTCACCACTATGGTGCTGGTCAAGTGCCAGCAAGACACTTGGAAGGTATGACAAGGGCAGCTGATGTCTGGTCAAGATACTGTAACTAAGCGCCCATTCAGAATTTGACCTGAAAACGTCTTTGAAAAATGAACGAATAAAGGTGTTTTATTAAATATTATGGAATTAATACTTTTGCTCCCTCCCCCTCAGTTGTTAGAAGATGACATATTCAACCCAGCCTTTTTTGAACTGGTTGCAATGACTGTGTGCGAGCCATCCTCCATTGGGTTTGACATGGCCGACCTGGAGGTGATGACCCACCTGCCGCAAGTGTGTGTGTCCCTGCTCAAGGCTCTGGCCTCCTCTCCCTACAGACAGAACCTGGAGGCCAGCCTCAGGAAGAGAATCTCCGCTCAAAGGTCATAGTTCAACACACACACACACTCTCCGTGGAATATGCTTTTATGTTCTATCAGATGTGAATGTGACGTCATCTGTAGTACTTTACTTGAAAAATCAGCAATACTTGACTGTGTTGGTTTTTGTGGCTTATGATTTTCTGTGCATGACTGAGTATCAGTAGTAGAAGTATCGTCCCTCTTGGTACCCCCCCCCCCCCCCCCTGCTTCATTGTCTCGTTGCGTTCCTCTCATTCTCTGTCACATCTTTCTTTATTCTTCTTTCAGTGTGGAGGACCTGTGTGCAGTTGATTTTTATGATCCGGACACTCGTGATAGCCACACTAAGACTGAGATGATGCTCTCTGCCTGCAAGCAGCTTCACCAGGCCGGCCTTCTTACCACTGTACTTCACAATAAGGTAGAACAACATTAACTGCAGACTATACAGAATCACCTTTCTAAGGATTTAGGGAAATCATAGGATTGTCATGATAGTGCCTCTACCCAACACTTGGTCTGGTCCTGCCCCCCATGTGGAGAGTTTCATTGTGAGGTAGCACTTCATTTGGATAGTCCACCTACTGAGATGTTTTGTTGACAATCAAATTCAGTCAATGGAATTTTTGTTTAATTACTGAACATCATCTAACCAAACCCAACCCATAACCCCATATGTTGTTAACAGAGTGTCAACAGATAGTTTGTGTCTAATCTGATTATCTGTAGATAGTCTATATAGCAGACAGACCATCCAAGTGTTGCCCATTGTGAATTATTGTTGTATTGTCTCCTAGGTAATTGTCTTAGGTTTGCATTCACATACTGTATGTTTGGCTCTGTCGAGTACCTCTGCAGACCTTTAACCCTTGACATTATGGGATGGGAGTCATCTCTGCTTTGTCTCCCAGGATGCCGGCTACAGCCACTCTCTGGGCTCCAGGTTGCTTCTGGCCATTTATAAAGGCATAGCCCCTGGAGAGGACAGGAAGTCCCTACCATCTATGGATGTTAGCAGCAGGAAGTTGGCTGAGGGGCTTGTTCAGCTATCATTCTCATTGGGTGGACAGGTGAGGCGGAACCTCCTGAAATCTGTATTGACTGACCAAAATGTGAAACTTGTTATGGCATTTTGGAGTTACTGGTAGTTATATTTGGTAGTGTTGTGTGAGACTAATAATTTCCAATTGCATTGTCCTCTATTTTCTGAATAACCCATCCTCTCTCTTTCTGTCTCTCTCTCTCTCTCTTTCCCTTTCTGTCTCTTGCTGTCTATCTCTCGCTCTCTCTCTCTCTCTCTTTATGTCTCTCGCTCTCTCTCTCTCTCTCGCTCTCTGTCTCCAGAGTGAGCAGGTAGTGGGTCTGTTACTGAACACCATCTCTCTGTCGGTGCCACTGTCTGGCAGTCTGAACCCTAAGTTCCTGAGCTTCTCCCATGGCGAATACTTCTACAGCTTGTTCTACTCCACCATCAATGCTGAGCTGCTGCGCTGCCTGGATGCTACTGTGCCACTGCTGCTGATTGCTGCCACCCAAAACTCTTGCATGGTAAGGCTGATGCACTGATATGGTACTGAACAGACATTGGTTTAAAATGAGCAGATAGTCAACTGTACACTTTTTAAAGCAGTTACATAACTTTCATTATTACAGCTGAATATAAATAAAGGGCTCATTATTACAGTAGTAATGAGGGAATTATTTTGATTTGATGTGAATTAATTGAGGTTGGTTTTAACCTCCTTGCTTTATATCCTGTAGTTAGCCTATGTAACTGAACTCTTAGCATGGTGAGACAATGACGGTCTTAAAGGAGCCTGATGGAACAGATAACATGGTTTTGGGCTGGGTCCAGGTGAGCATCCTGCTCAACGGAATGTTGGACCACAGTTTCCGGGAGCGTGCTGTGAGGCGGAGTCAGGGCACGCTTTTGGCCGAGCAGATTCTCCAGAAGTGGGAGTCCTTGAGGCCATGGTGGGGGAGCCCCGCCTCTTCTCCCCAGAGCAAAACAGCCACCCTCACGCTCCTCTCCAAAGTGTTGCAGGTACAACAGTTAAGATGCCACACCTGCTTTGTACACACTGGACTGCACTCACTCACTTTTATCAACATGTCATCATTCATCCATTTTAATAGAGAAACTATGGACACATGGTTATCTCCATATACGGGAGCTGAACGTGTATTTTTGACTCACGAGATTCAAGTGTCTCTTTGTTTTGTATTTTGAGTGCCAGTCTTATGGTAAACAACAGTGTCATTGTCCCCAAAATTCTGTCATTTCCCCAAAATTGTTGCTCTATGTAGTAGACTCCTAACCTTCTCAACAGTTTTCATGCAACACCACAAGCAGTCTAAACAGTCTTCCTTCATTTGCCAGGTGTCCTTTAAATGGATGTACTGGTGTGTAGTTTTACTACTGCAAAGTTCTCGTAATTCCCTTCACCCATCTAAACTTTGTCCTTGTCGTGTGTAGATTGACTCCTCGGTGTGCTCGAACATCAACCACCAGGCCTTCCAGCCCGTCTTTACCACCTTCACCACCCTCATCATCGACATGAGCCTGCCTCTGGACCTCAAGGTTAACATCAATAATACCAGGGTTCCCACGGGTCATGGAATTTCTGGAATATCATGGAATTTTTGAAAGTCTATTCCAGACATGGAAAGTCAGGGAATTTAATCATTCTTGGGACAAAGTCATGGAATATCAGGGAATTTTGTTGTACTGCAGCAGTTTACAATTTACTTGCCAAAATACATTAATACAGATATATTTCCCTGCAGAATTGGTGTATATCTAGTTATTAGCTTTACTGCTTGTTTGAGTAGTTGTGGTTAGTCCAACTTTGTTTATTCAATGCCCATTTAATCATCTCCTACTCTAAAAAAAGTAAAATATTCTTGAATGCTCTGTAGCTGCTCTGAAATCTTTACATCTGACTTAGAGTGGGAAGCCTGTAATACACACTGTCCCCTTTTCTTAGATGGTTTACAGGCCATGTAGGCCCCGCAGGCCATGTTCAGCTGCCAGCTGTGGGAGTAATTAGCCTCTGATCAGTCTGTCGCACCTTAACCACAGAATACTTCCTCTGTTTGTATTCCGCTGTAATGAGTGTCTTTGGCCCTTTTCTTTCAAAGGGAATCCTTTGCTAGTCACCGTTAAGTCACTGTTAACTTCCACACAGGGAATTTCTTGAAATGTGTTTTTGGAGTTGAGATCACTCACTACATGGGCAAAACAGGCGTATATAAAACGTACATTGTACGCGTATTAAAAACATACATTATACATGTATAGAAAAAATTACATTGATTCTGCTGTTTTCTGCACTCTCTCAGCACTCATTCTTCAAATTCCTCTACTTCCAGAGCCAGGCTCTGATCATGCTGCCGTTCTTCACCGTCCTGCCGGCCGAGCCACTGGCGGAGCTGCAGAGGGCCCTGGAGGTGCTGGTGGCCTCCCACTTCCCCATGCAGTCGGATGAGTTCCCCCGTGGCTCACTGCAGTGCAACAACTACATGGACTGCGTTCGCAAGGTGAATGGCTTTCCATTTAGTTTAGTGACATGGATTGTTTCAAAGGACATACAAAGTATGTCCATGTCTATATGCAGTATGTTCATGTTAATGTGTTTGTAGTCTTTAGATGAAATACAAACATACAAATATGTAAGTATAAGTATATATACTCTTTTGATCCCGTGAGGGAAATTTGGTCTCTGCATTTATCCCAATCCGTGAATTAGTGAAACGCACACAGCACACAGTGTACACACAGGGCCAGATGTACTAACGCTTTTGCGCCCATTTCAGGCGTATTTGTTTCGCAATGTGTGTGTAAAATCATTGCGAGGTATGTACAAACAGGCTGCAATGAAAGTGGCAGATTGCGATTGTCATGTCATGCATATGCATTCATGGGAAGATCCAGGGGAAAGTGGGAGTTTAGCGTAAAAAGATGGGAAGGGAAGAGTAAAGAGCACCTAGTTATGTATTCCGCGGTATGTACAAAGACTGCTCCTGAAAGCGCACGTCTATTCTGCGCCTAAATACTTCCGCCTTGTAAAAGCAGGTGTTATTCCAAATTATTACACGGCTCTTCAGAGTGCTGCAAAAAGTTCCATTCACATGAATGGGCCTTCCCAACGTTCAGGCCTATGTTAAATCTATATAAATCACCGGCAAAGGATATAATCACCGCTGTCAATGGCAGCGGGTTGATTAACGTCTTTCGTATCCCTCCGCAAGAATTCCATTCGCTTATTGCAATGGAATTTCATTGAAAGGGAAAGTAAGCTAGTAAGACGTTGCCACGCAACATCTGAAACTGTCAAGTTCTATCTGTGTGGCAAACTATTTATTTTGTCAGCGGAAGACACGAAACGGTAGCAAAATCATTTTTAAAGATTCATTGTGTTAGGTTTCTTTTCTCGTTTTGGCAACTAACCGTGTAATAAGCGGGATAATGTATTGTCCGCCGGTAATTATCAGAAAATAAGTCCCTTCAGGTCGAAGCAAAACCCCTCCACTGCGCGTCGGGGTTCTGTTCTCCCTGTCGGGACTTATTTTCTGATAATTACCGGCGGACAATACATTATCCCTTACTAGCAGTTCAATGCGTCAATAAGAGAACCTTTCAAAGACAACAGAATCGCTATTTAGAACACCAGTTTTTGTGGTGAAAGTATTTGTACTACCAAAAGCAACCTTAACTGTCGTTGGCCTTTCGAATGTCTTACTTTCACTTTCACTTAAACTTTCCTACTTGCTAGATTTGACCAATCTTCCATAGCCTACGTGCACAAGTAGTTTGAGTAGAACTACTGATCTTCATTATCTTCCTGCTTGTTTACATCTTATCATGTATGGTATTATTTCATGATCGCTAAACGTTTGATTATTTTTAATGTTGTCATCAGTTAACTTCATTCAACTGCGCTTGTATGTAGGCGCTGCCATTCAGTTGTGGACGTTCGTAAATTGCGTTTATGGGCGGAGAAAGGCAGAGAAAGGCGCAGTTTACACTAAGGATTGAACGATTGATAAATACGACGAAAACTTGGGTCTGACAGCGTTCGCAATCTGCGGTGTGTCCATGGTGCTGATAACGCTACGTTTGCATATGTACGTACATCTGGCCCACAGTGAGGTGAAGCACAGTGAGCTGCCTGCATCAACAGCGGCGCTCGGGGAGCAGTGAGGGGTTAGGTGCCTTGCTCAAGGGCACTTTAGCCGTGCCTACTGGTCGGGGTTCGAACCGGCAACCCTCCGGTTACAGGTCCGAAGTGCTAACCAGTAGGCCACGGCTGCCCCCATGTTCATGTCTATGGGCAGTATGTTCATGTTAATGTGTTTGTAGTTTTTAGATGCCTTGGAACTGTCCCAGAGTCCAATGCTGCTGAAGCTCATGGTTGGAGTTCTGTGCCGTGATGGGAAGCACATCATGGAAGAGCTGTTCCAGACTTGCTTCCAAAAGATTGCCAGACGGTGAGAGAGTTTACCCACATAAACATATCTACTTAATAGTAGCTTTATTAACATTATAGACTGTGTCACTGTATGTGGTGTCATGTTTACGTATATTATTGTATATGTATATTGCATAACTGATGAACTTGATGCCATGTTTAATTGTATACTGTAGATACCTGTTCATGACTATTCTTGTTTTCATATTCTTTTTTCATATTGATATATCCGGTAACATTTTACTTGATAGTATCGACATACGAGTGACATGACACTGTCATGAACATATGACACTGTCATGAAACAATAACCCTAATCCAAACTTCTAACCTTAACTCTAACCCTAACTTGTTATGACAAAAAACGAATGTCACTTAATAACAGACGTTATAACAAACGTTATGTCATAAACGTTTATGACTTGTTTATGACACATTCATGACAGTGTCATGTCTCTCTTATGTCGATACTGTCAAGAAAAGTGTAACCATATATTCCTATCCCTTATTCAGAAACTCATCTGAAAGGATAAATTATTTGTGTGTGACTGTGTGTCTACTTGTACATGTGTCTTGATTCTTATCTGAGCAGGTCCAGTGTTGAGCGGCAGGTGGAGTTACTCTCTGCTGTCTACAAGACGTTCCGCGATGGAGACGTTCCAGTGCGTTCCATGCTGCTGGCGGTGCTGGACCGCGTGCTTCTCCCTCTGGCCACTCACTGCAGCTCCAGAGCCCTCAGCCAGTTCTTCATCACCAACATCTCGGACATCATGGCTACCCTGCAAGCTCGCTTCACCAAGGTATAGCCTATGTGGCTCAGTTGCCTTTTTATTATAGAGATGTAAATCTATAGCCTGGCTAATGTCAGACCTCATCTCATTGAGATGGAGTCTGGGAACTAGACATTCATTTTCTCGTATTTGAAACGTGGTTTACGGTGTGTCGTCATCGTTATGATGCCCTCCCTCCATTCTGTGATTGGTTCCTTCTTTGAGGTGAAAACGAAGTCCATAGAATCCAGGCTGCCTAGCAGCGTGAATAAAGTCACGCGCGTAAGGCAGCATGGGAAAACCCAGGCTAGTAAATCTATGGAATGTAAAGACCTTTTTGTTTAAGTTGTGAAATTATTTGGTGGGGAGCCGTGTTGACCTTACTGCGCAACCTGCTACTGTAACCTACTGTAATGTCTAAATGGAAGATGTTGTTATTCCTCCAGTCGAACGAGGCCACCTTTGAGACTCAGGTGATGATGAAGAGAGGCTTCTTCAAGCTGATGGAGCTGCTGTACTCCCGTCTGCCCAAAGATGAACTCTACTCCAAAGACTCTCAGATCAACCAGGCCTTCTGTGGAGCAGCCAAGTCTGAGGGCAATGAACTCTCAAAGAATCTACTGAAGTAAGCCACACATTCACTGGTTTATTCCCTTGGTCAGATTGATACTGAAGTGCTAGCTGTTCTTCTCTGTCCACTCTACCTCCACATAAAAGAAATAAGACAAATTGCCATGTTGCATTGTTTTTAGTTACCATGTGCTCTACCATATCATCTGCTGACAATAGAATGAAAATGCTTCAAGTGCATTGTCAATCAATTGGACAGCAACACTTTTATGGATAATTATTGTGTGTTATTATTGACGGGCAGGTCGTGTTTCGAGGCCTTCACGGAGAACATGATGGGAGAGAGCCAGCTGCTGGAGCTGAGGAGGCAGCTGCACTGCGCCGCCTACAACTGCGCCATCGCTCTCATCTGTTGCAGCTTCAACGAGACCAAGTTCTACCAGGGCTTCCTCTTCACCGAGAAGCCAGAGAAGGTGAGAGCCGAACAAAACACACCTTACAAAATGTATGGATATTGTGTGTATGCGTATCAAACACTTGAGCAAAAAAAGCTACAGAAATTATCGTTTTTATGTTTTGTTTTTTTTTTGCTTACCTTACAGAATCAGTTTATATTTGACAACCTCATAGATATCCAGAAGATGTATAACTTTCCCATTGAAATTGATGTAAGTACAGTTTTGCTTGAATTGTGTTTTCATGTCTTTATTTAAATTATTCTGCTTTTGTTTGTGTGTTAACTATTAAGAAACATATTCTGCAAATTCCCACAAATACTGTTTAATGTTTATACATTTATTTATTTGTAATATTATCTCCATCCCAGGTTCCTATAGAGCGAAAGAAGAAGTATGTTATGATCCGTAAGGAAGTGAGTGGAGAAAATGGAGGTAAGTGATCTGTTATCTCTTATTTTACATTGTGTGTGCGTGCGTGCGTGCGTGCGTGCGTGCGTGCGTGGGTGCGCGCGCGTGTGCACCCTTGCACTGTGAGTGTGTCTGGATACAGACATGGGCACAAACACAATGTAAGGTATGTTAAGAAGGCTGTTTGCACAGTTACGTGTGGGTTGTCACTCAGCTCAGTGTGCTTCTTTTACCTATATATATTAATCATTCGCATTTCTTATCCAAACAATGTCAAGCTGCGGCACTGCACATGCTCGTGTCTGTAGCAAGATACCGGCCAAGTTTGAAATCAATCGGACAAACGGCTCGAGAGATATGCAAATAACAGATGAACAGACAGCCAGACGTTCTTGTAATTAATTCTTCTTTTAGAGAAAATGTGCTATGAACTGAAGATTAAACAAAGTTTTCTTTTTAGGCTATAGCATTATCTCAACTTTACATGTGTTTTTGACAACACTGCAAGCCAACTTGAGCAATCTATTAAATCATTGAACTTGAACTTTAGCAGTATAAATATGGCAGATGGTAGATGTATGGTAGAAGGGCTAGAAAACTGGCCAACTCTGACCAAAGGCTGGATGTGTGGACTCACTAATCATGCCGCTTCTGGACAGTACCCCCTAAAGATGTCCCAATGTTTTAGTTTTATATACCATCAAGATGATTTCTTAATTCTTCAAAACGATCTGGTACAATATGAATATGTTTCCCCTGAAACATGATGGTGCCATTGTTGTATAGGTTTACATTGAGAATCCTTTGCCCTCTGGAAATGTTTACCTGTCTTCCATCCTGTATGACTCTCTCTGTCAAATGATACTCTTCCCGATAGAAGTTCCATATAGCCTCGTGCCAAGCCTCCATCCGTATTGTGCGGAAGGTTACACATACAAGCTTGCACCTGTCGAACTGCAGTAGTGGAGTCTCTTGATGTGCAGGCCTGGGAATTAGCACCTGCGCCTGGTCAAATGTGGGTAAAGCTCTGAAGTGCATAGTGAATTTGATCCTACCATTCTCAGTGAATTCAACAAACATAATTGATGCTATTGAATCTGTGAAAAGCAACTCCTCAATTGTCAGACGGCCTATCTGAAGTTACTGGTCTTATCAACTTCCTCTGCGAAGATTCAGCAGCCAATCTGATTGGACATTCAATTCTAAGCCGAAGAACATTTTCTTTTCACTCTGTCTTCATTCATTCACAAAGTTGAGTAGCCCACTCTGAAGGACAAAAATGTGGCTCCAGCACTTTCTCCACACCTGAAAAATGTTGTCTTGGTTACATTACTCATTTGCAGTGACAGATAAAGTGTTGTCTTTGTGCTCTTAAAATGATATATTCCATACCTCAGTATTTCAGCAGCTAGTCCTTAGTTTTTCCAGCCACTATACTGTATGCCCTTGTATACGGAGCTGTGGATTTAGTCACTCAGTGGTGTTTTTCTAAATTAGCAGAATCCCATGTCTTGCAATCAAGCCCTTATCATTGTGATGTTCCTGCTGACCACTGAGTAGAGAGTTTTGTAGTGGGCACAGTATGGGCAGGTCCTCTGACCATCTGCTTAGTATTGATAAGGCATTTTAAGGTGGATGCATGTTTTGGGCTGCATGCCACTAACAAGCAAATAAGCAGCAAAGTCATTTAGAGTTAATGTTGAAAGTAGCAAATTTGGACCACGATGTCCACCACCATGAAGTGGCTCCCCTCTCCACTGTTATTCCTAGTGGCCTCTGATAAAGCTTGCTGAACCGTGCAATGAGTAATACTGATCTGTTTCATTAAGCTTTTAAGCTCTTAAAAGAGCCTGTTTTGCAAGTGTGTTCAATTTTATTTTTTCCACCGATGCTTTGTTTTCCTCAAATAAAACTTCAAGGCAACCACAGAAATGACTCACTGGAAATTACCAGGTTCTCATACAAGGATAATTTATTCAGCATCCTGCAGAAAGCTCTTCAGAGATGGTAAACAGCATACACAAGAAGATGCATACCAACATCCTTTTTTAAACTGTCCTTAATAACATTACCCAATATAACACTGCTCTGAATGATTGGACATACATGACTGACTGACTGAAGACTGTTACAGTTAGGGATAATCAATTGCCAAAATAAACAAACAAGAATAAGATACAAAAAGAGTAATGAAACTTAAATTAAAATATGCAAGTTATAGGACAAAACAACATTACAAGTTAAAAAATAGGAATATTTCATCATGGCCATTTAAACCTATATCACCCTATATGCCACTGAAAGCTTTAAACACCTAATACTTATGACACAGGTTATTACTTAGTCTCTCTAGCACAGCTTTTGTGTCCTAAAATCCCACAATGGTTTGTGTTTGCATTGACCATTGGTATTGTCATACTTACATCTAATCAAATACATATCGGATCTGTCCTCAATAAAAGACTGCAAGTCCACTGCATAGGTTGGAATCCAGTGCAGTTTTTCAGGACCACAATTTAGGCTTTAGAATCCGACCACAGATGAAAGGATAAAATTAAAACATAAACATAAATTTAATAAATTAAAACAAATGTAGGGAAGTACACAATTTATTATTGTACTGTCTCATTTACAATATACTATTGTATTGTCTTATTTGAAAAAAAACAGGCGTGATTAAGTAAGTTATTTTCCAAAATTAAAAACTTCAAAAGACGATCATTATTTATGCCATTTTCCTATACTCAGTCATAAAATAAATAGATCCCATCTGCTTCTATGAAAATATGTTGGGTCAGAGAAATTGGGAAAGAAAACACCAATGATATGACAGGAAAGCCACCCATGGCTGTCTTGCTGTGAGCAACATACTTGATCTCTGACTACTGCCTTAAAGGAAGTGTAGGGCACATATTAGGCATTTCCTGATTCCATCCTTATACTCCAGGTTAAAGAATAATAATAATTATGGTTATAATTATTGATGGTCCTCAAACCTCTTCTTCTTTAGTATTCCCTGAAGATGGTCCCAAGTCATCCCTTTGTACTTCATCCACCAATTTTTTTATGTCTTTAAAATGCTCCAGTGCAGAAGTAATTTCTTTGCCCTGAAGCATGATAGTGCCGGTGTAGTATATGTTTACATTAAGAATCTTTCCCTTCTTCTGGCCCGCTTCCCCTTTTCTGAAAATGTTTATCTGTATTCCATCCTGTATGTTCCTCTCTGTCACGTCATACTCCTGATCATAGTAGCTCTTTATAGCACTTTCCCAAGCATCCTTGTGATTTGTACTGAAGGTAGCATTTACAAATGTGCCCTTTCTGTACTTTTTCAAAATCTCTTGCTCTGAACTGGCAGGGTTGTTGTGGATATTCTGGGAAGCAGCCTGAAGAGATTCGTCAGCTTTTGCTGCTTCAGCCATTTTTTCCACACCTGAAAAGTTCATGTCTTGGTTATATGTCTCATGCCTGCAGTCATAGTTAATACCCTGCTTATTGTCTTTGACCTCTTAAAATTATTGATATTTGTGCTTACCTCTTAATGCCTCAACTTGCAAATCCTTAGATTTTTTTCCCCACCTGTCGCTCTGGGACTAAGTTAATGCCTACGTGTTCGTAATAACTACTGAGCATACAGATGGGTGTGGCAGCATTTGAATAATCAAATGAATAACCTGTTTTTTTCTTGAAGTGAAGCTATCTTTATAACAATCCCATAATGGCCTTTGAAGCTCATAACAATGTCATCATAACAATCAGACTTCCTGTCATTTCTCTTGAAGTGAAACTATTTTCTACCCTGGAAATCCAGTTCCAATCCAGGTAGAGTTCTCGCGAGAGCACAATGGAATTGCCTCTGCGAGACACTCTGGCAAAGAGCAATGATGCACGTTACTTTTACCCCAACATTCTGGGAAACCAGCTAAACTGATGAAGACAGCGCTGCAACGTTGAAGGACAGTACACATTGGTCGTAGTGTTATCCGATTGCGTCAAAGTCCGAAATAATTCAGAGTAAACATGGTCTAGTGTTATCCAATTGTGTGCAGTGAGATTTTTAAATGCATGCTTGTTGCCGCCCCTCGAGTTGGGCCATTACATTGTTCTTTGCCAGACCCTTAATCTTTCTAGATTATCAGGGTCTGGATTTTCCAGGCTAACTATTTTCAGGGTTAGTGCTAGTTTGACAGCAGAATAAGTGATCAGACACCAGGTGCATAGTTCAAAAGGATTGTTCTTATGTTTCTTAATTAATCATGGAATTGTTTTAGGCGTAACATCCATTAAACCAATGAAAGTGCCATATGTCATTCCCTTTAAGAGCAAGTGTGGCACATTGATATTATATGACGATGACAAGTGAGCGCATCTCTGCAGAAGGAATCTGCTTGCACGCATGACCAGCAATATTTTTTCAGATTTTTTTCCAGGAAGTCACTCAGTGACTCAACCAGATCTGTCTATGCATGTTCCTAAAATCTCTGAGAAAGAATTGGATTCTGCGAGCCATATAGTGGCTAAAGCAACCTTATCCTACAAACTTACAAGAAAACAATCAAATAACTAACCCCACGGTTCCCATCGGGTCATGGAATTTCTGGAATATCATGGAATTTGAAGTCTATTCCAGATATGGAAAGTCAGGGAATTTTATCATGTTTGGAGCAAAGTCTTGAAATATCAGGAATTTTGTTGTAGCGGTTTAAAATTTACTTGCCAAAATACATTAGGCCTAATACAAATATTTCCATGCAGAATTGGTGTATATCTGGTCATTAGATTTACTGCTTGCTTGAGTGGTTATGGTTAGCCCAACTCTGTTTATTTAATGTCCATTTATTCCACTTCCATTCTAAAAAAAGTAAAAAAAAGTAAAAGATACTTGAACGCTAGTACGCGGCTGTACCATATTGTACCATTCATTATGAGTCATGGAAATTCATTTTTTTGTCAGGGAAAAGTCATGGAATTTTACATTTTACTTAGAGTGGGAACCTTGTAACTCACAGGCCTCAAGATGGTACACTATAGGACAGTGATACAATGTAGAGAATAGTCAAAATAAAAAAAGTCCAAACAACTGACTGGTACTGTATGTTCTTTTGTAAACAAAGTCATAAACACTCTAAGTGCTGTAGCCTGAATTTGCCACGAAGTATTTCAAAATGGCATTTATTTAAGTGTTTTGCTGTCATGCATGCCTTTTTATAGCATAGTAATAAAGCAACATACTTGATCTCTGACTACTGCCTTAAAGGAAGTGTAGGGCACATATTAGGCATGCCCTGACTCCATCTTTATGCTTCAGGTTAAAGAATAATAATAAATATAGCTGCAAGCAGCAATGAGGGGGCCAAGATAGAACTCAGCAGACACCCGCGATCAACAATTTCAACAAGTGTCACATCAAAACATAACTGACTTTGTAGGGCTGAAACAGCGATGAGTATTGCCGCCGCCTCCGCCAGCCAGCCCCCCCACCTAATCACCCCTGCCCGTTCCACCCCGTCCCGCACCGCCCTTCCACGCACGCATTAGAATGAACTGGATGGAACATGTTGTCATCAGTTTCACATCAAAAAATAAAAGATTGATAAAACACATCAGCAACTACAGATCAAAATGCAATATTGCTAATTGCAGCACCCCCTACAGGTCAAAGGTCACCAAAGTTTTTGAGCGACCTCCTAATGGGGTCATGAATATATGTAGTAAGTTTGGTTATGATACATGGCAGGGTTGCTGAGATATGAGCTCACTTCCTGTTTGGCGGCTTCGCCACCAATTTCGATTGGCGGTTACGGGCGAATGCTTATGTCAATTGTTCAAGAGAGCAAGATATTCATAGGTTATGGTCTGAAGATGGTCTGTGCCAATGTTGGTGAAGATCAGATGAAATTTGCGACCTGTGAAAACTTTTTGATGTTTTTGATTAAATCTAACTTGGCGGCCGAATCAATTACGATGACATCACAAGTTGGCTTGGGTCGGCCTAAGGACCTCCAACAGTATTACCAGACACCACTATTGCATTTTAATTCTAAGCACAACAGCAGCTACAGGCCAAAAAGCATGTTTCTTTATTACAGCGCCCCCTAGAGGTCAAAGGTCACCAGATTTCTTGAGCGTCCCCCTGATTGGGTCCTGAGTCCATGCACCAAGTTTGGCTTTGATACATGCAAGGGTTGCTGAGATATGACCTCACTACCTGTTTGGCGGCTTTGCCGCAAGTTTCGATTGGATGTTACAGCCGAATGCTACTGTCAATTTTTCCAAAAAGCAATGCACTGATAAGGCATGGTCTGAAGATGGTCTCTGCCAATTTTGGTGAGAATCCGCTGAAATTTGTGACCTGCGAAAACTTGTACGTGTTTTTGATTAAATCCAATATGGCGGCCGAATCAATTACGATGACATCACAAGTTGACTTGGGTCGGCCTAAGGACCTCCAACAGTATTACCAGACACCACTAGTGCATTTTAATTCTAAGCACAACTGCAGCTACAGGCCAAAAGGCATGTTTCTTAATTACAGCGCCCCCTAGAGGTCAAAGGTCACCAGATTTCTTGAGCGTCCCCCTGATTGGGTCCTGAGTCCATGTACTAAGATTGGTTATGATAGATGAATGGGTTGCTGAGATATGAACTCACTTCCTGTTTGGCGGCTTCGCCGCATATTTCGATTGGCTGTTACGGGCGAACGGTTTGAGTTCCGAAGACGAAAAGGGATAACTTTTGTGAGGATTGATGTGAAGATCAAGTGTGTCAAGTTTGGTGTTGATCGGACAAAATTTGTGACCTGTGAAGTTTTAGTTTCACTTTCACTAAAATCCAATATGGCGGAAAATCCATCATGGCGGAAATTGACGTCATAGGGTGCGTTGAACTCGGCTTGGTCCAAGGATTCCAACGATACCTCATTTTTGACAATCGGCCATACGGGTCAAAAGTTACGTGCGTGAACGCACGTCCAACTTTGGCCTGTTGGTGGCGCTAGAGTGCTCTAGGTGCCGTCATGAAACTTGGTGACATTAATCATGGGACTGTCCCTAATCAGTGTGCCAAATTTCAAAACTTTTCACCAGACGGTTCTATGGGCTGCCATAGACTTCCATGGCGGAATAATAATAACTAGATGTACCGCAGAGCGGTACAAAATATGACCGCCGCCCAGTCCAGCACATTTTTTCCACAAAAAGAAATCACGCTGAAAGGCCTATATGATTCTAAATGTCTCACTAAATTGCATTATCCACACTCAATTCTCACTGGTATCTGCTAGACAACAAGTACCAAAACATGATTAGTTCATAGATTTCACATGTAAAATTCATTTTATACAACCCCACCTCCATCTTGCCTGTTTATAATTCTGAGAAATTCTTGATTGTTTGTGTTATGTTTATGTTATGTTATGTGTGTGTGTGTGTGTGTGTGTGCGTGCGTGCTTGTGTTTGTGCCTGTGACATTACTGTGAATGTATGTGTGTGTGTGTATCTGTTTGTGCACATGTGACATGAAATGGGTTAACATGACCCCTGGAGGCAAACATACGGAAAAAAATGGTCATCCTAGGCCCTACAGTTCTCAAGATATTCACAGAGAACTGTGTCTGCCCTACCCTCCTTTCGGGGGGTCCAGTCCAGCGGGGGGGCTACAGATCAAAACGAAAAATGACTGTTCCATGCTATCCATGTGGGGGTACATGCCCACCAAGTTTCATGTACCCCGGTCTTTCAGTGTCCCGGGAATCCTTGCTTCGCTGCGCGGCGGTCATAATAATAGGGAAGAAAACGTAGTATTGGCCTTAGCTTTGCTGCTTGGCCCCCAATTATGGTTATAATTATTGATGGTCCTCAAACCTCTTCTGATTAGTAGTCCCTGAAGATGGTCCCAAGTCATCCCTTTGTACATCATCCACCATTTTTTTTATGTCTTCAAAATCCTCCAGTGCAGAAGTAATTTCTTTTCCCTGAAACATGATGTTACCGGTGTTGTATATGTTTACATTAAGTATCTTTGTGCTTGTTTTTGATGTGCCTTTGTTTTTTCTCCTGGGAATGTTGGTCTGTGTTTTTTTTTTTTTGTGGAAATATTTATCTGTATTTCATGGTCAATTTTTTTTTTTCACCAAGTCATTATCCTTCTGATAGAAACTCTTTATAGCCTTGCGCCAAGCTTCCTTCTGTTTCGTGCTGAAGGTTGCATTTACAAGCCTGTCATTGCTTTAGTGCGGTTTCAGAATCTCTTGCTCTGAACTGGCAAGGTTGTTCTGGATATTCTGGGAAGCAGCTGGAAGGGGTTCTTCAGGCATTGCTGTTTCAGCCATTTTTTCAAGACCTGAAAAGTTGATGTCTTGGTTAAATGTCTTATGCCTGCAATCAGAGTTAAGGCACTGCTTATTGTGTTGGTCCTCTTAAAATTATTTATATTTGTGCTTACAACAAGGTGAGGCGCCTAAGTGGAGCGACCAGATGTTTTCCACGCCGGTCATACTCTGTAGAAACTCTTTATAGGCCTTTGCCAAACATCCTTGGAATCTGTACAGATGGTCACTTTTTATTGTGTTGGTCCTCTTAAAATTATTTATATTTGTGCTTACCTTTTATTGCCTCAGCTCGCTAATTCTTAGAATAAAAATAAAAATTATTTAAAATAAAAAAATCACCCCCATCTTCTGTTAAGATGTTCTGAACTGCACCAAATTTCATGTGTATGATGAACCTGACCTGTAAGCCAAGTTTCGTGGAATTTCATCCATGGGTGGGGGGGGTATAAAATAATTTATGTGTACATTTAGTGACTGTACACCCATCGGCCTGTAGATGGTGGGTTGCTGATAGAGGATGATGCTACAAGGCAGGACTGTCTCACACACACTCTCTCTTATACACATACACATGTGTGCGCACACACACACACATACAGTACCCTCCAGAATTATTGGCACCTCTGCTAAAGTTGACTAAAAAAAGGAATATAAAATCATCTTTTGGAAATTTATCTTAATGCCTTTAGTAAAAAAAATAGGAAATGTCCAAGCTTTAAGGACACCAATTTTCTTTGTGAATGAATAATGTATCAGAAATAAATAAATGGTCTTCCTTAATTAAAATACAGGGGTCATACTGTAAGTATTGGCACCCTTGGCATAAGGGACAGAAAGGATTCTAAATGTGAACATAGGCCTATACCACACTGGCACCATCATGTTTCAGGGCAAATAAATCAACACTGTGCCAGAGGTTTTGAGGGATTACAAAATAAGGTAAATGAAGTACAAAAGGAGGAGATGGGAATTAGGTATGCACAATAATATCAGCACACCATCACCTGATGAGGTCAACAACTTGACACAGTGATGCCAGCAGAACAACCTCTCTCTTCATGTTGCTAGTCTTCCCACTCAGGGGCAATTCTAGATCTAGAGCTTTGCTGGGGCAGAGGCCCCCAACTCCCAATACATAAAAAAAAAAAATTTTTTTAAATGTGCGCGCAATATGAAAAAAATGGCTAGCCTAGGGGTAGGCTACAAGCTTCAAAATTATTATTGTCACTGTCATACTGTAGGACCAGCACTCTCTCCCTCAATTGTTGTAGCAGCCACTATCCAGCAACATTCAAACACATAGGCATAAGTAGGCCTATACTCACTGCATGAATTTAATAGGCTTTCCTACTAACACAAGGGAATATTATTTTTAGTCAAAATTGAGATATACTTCCCTCCCAGGCAAGGGTCCTATAGTCATCCTGGCAATACTGCAGTTCTTTGTAGCTTAAATAGCCTACTAAAGCCTTCATACTGACTTTTGGTGATAATTTCCAAATGTAGCCTATAATAATCTGCACAGAATCAGAGTAGCCTATATTATAGGCTACTCTGTATAGATTATTATAGGCTACATTTGCAAATGCAGCAAACTTATCTAAGTTTGCCATTAAACCATAGATCAAATCACAGCACTGGCTACCAACATAATGTTACCGTTAATGTGGGCAATTATCATACCTCCTCGTCCTCCTCATCTCTTCTCACTGTTCCTCTCCCTCTGTTCAGGAAGAATTTTCTGATGTCCATCTCTGAATAGTTTATCAAAAGGCTATGTTTAGTTTTACAATAGGACAGCTTCACAAACAGTATAGGCTACTTTTACAGGACTCTCTCTACAGTATACGTCAATCATTATTAATTCTCTGCATGTGTGCATGCATCCTACGCATGGTGTGAGTGTGTGTGTGAGGGAGAGAGCACAAGCTGGTAAACTGTTGCTAAATTTAGGCTACAATGACGCTAAGCATTGAAAAACAGATGTTAATTATGTGGGCAACATTCTCTAACAGCGATCAACTTGTCATTTTTTCTGTCAAACAAGTTGTGAATTTGTTGTAACATTAAAACAGGGGACGACTTACTCTGCGCTCAAAGTGATGTGATGAGCTCCAGCGATTTCGACTGTACAACGAAATTTACTCGGAAGAATCATGTGAACGATTTTCATTGGTTGTTGCGTTCAATCTTACCCAGCTACAGAGGTGCTATTTCAAGATTGGCTATTATGCCCCCTTTCTTTTTTTCCTTGTTTATTTTTATTGGCCGGTAAGTGACAGGCTCGAGTCATGACTAAAGCAGGCACGGAGATGCGCTCATGAATGGCGTTTCCAGCGAGAGCAGCGCTAGAATTTTACTGGGGCACTGGCGACTTTTACTAAGGCACGTGCCCCAGTGAATAAGGTCTAGTGACGCCCCTGTTCCCACTCAATATTCATAGAAACATTTTAATGCTTCGAGCCAAGCATCTTTGCGTTCTGTTTTGAAACTAATATTTACTAATATTCTGTCATGATTGTGCAGTAGCAAAGTTTCTTGATGTGCTTGCTCAATCAAAGGTATTTCATCACCCATTGTGGATTCCATCATTTTAAAATCAGGTCAATTAAGGACAATAGAACGTTCTACTTTGCTTTTGTGTGTTGTTGCAGCCAATAAAGGATATGTCAGTAGCAAATGGTCACTCAGTGGTATTTTCAAGCTTATGTCAATCCTCCTTCCTGTTAATAACCAGACCAACCACTTGTGTGACAAAATATTTATTTTGTAATGTTTACTTAGAGATGTATTTCACCCTTCGTACTATGGATGTAAGCTTACATAACACTAGTTTTTAATATGGGCATTACATCAGAGTGCCACTCTCATAACAATGTTCTTCATTTTTTCATGAAGTGAAATAGTTTGATCCTGTTGTTTTCGCCGTCTTCCCCCAGACATGCCAGTGTACCTCTCCTCCCAGTCTTACATGGCAGACAGCAGTCTTAGTGAAGAAATGAGCCAGTTCGACTTTTCCACTGGGGTGCAGAGCTTCTCCTATAATTCCCAAAATCCATCAGCCCACAGTAGGGCCAAGAAAACACAGGTTGGTGCTCGGATGAAATGTTTAGGTTTATGTTTTACACACCATCAGTAATTATCTCTGGTCTGAATCAAAGTGCCTGTATTTTCTTGCCAATATGAAGATAAATCTGCAAGATTTTAGCCTAGTAATGCATGTGTGAGAAGGAAGACTTTTTTACATTTGTGTATTTTGAATGTGTGTGTGTGTGTAAAGGAACAAGCAGACATTGCCTCCCAGGAAGAGATGGTGGAGTTGGAGATGGACGAGCTGAACCAGCACGAGTGTATGGCCACTATGACCGCTCTTCTCAACCATATGCAGAGGAACAACATCACACCCAAAGTCCAGGAGGTGAGAGTGTGTGGGTATAAGTTGTTTTAACTCACAACAATCATTATCTTAGCTAAGCATACTGTAGCTCATTGAGGTGGTTGAATCTAGCCAATAGCTCCCAAAAGTGACAAGAGAACTCCAACATTTGGTCAACGCTGGCGTGTTCCTTTAAAGCCACTTGTGCTGCAAATATCAGGTGAATGTAAGCCAGGTGCTTTCATTTATGGTGCTATCTTGAGTGGTTTCTTCAGACTGCAAATTTCACATATGTGTGTATGTGGTTGTGTTAGGGAACGTCTGCCTCTGACCTGCCTCCCTGGATGAAGTTCCTGCACGGGAAGCTGGGAAATCCATCCACGGCACTCAATATCCGTCTGTTCATTGCCAAACTCATTATCAACACAGAGGAGGTGGGTACAGTGCTTTACATCCATCCCTCGGACATTTAATGTCCACCTGTTCTATGATCCATACTTTTTCCCTATCCTATACTTTTGAATGAACAGAGGAGTTGATCAATGCATTAGTAACTGAATGAAGGTGAAAATGTAGCATTGTGTGCTGTGAATGTTCTATCATTGTGGTGTTTTTTTCCCCATCTGATTTTGTCATGTTATCCACATATCAGGTTTTCCGTCCCTATGCCAAACACTGGCTGGGGCCACTGCTGCAGCTGGTAGTGTCTGGGAATAACGGTGGGGAGGGGATCCACTTCATGGTGGTGGACATTGTGGTGACTGTTCTCTCCTGGACCAGCCTGGCCACTCCCAAGGTTCCTAGGGTTCTAAGAGTTCAATTGTTAAAGTACAAATAACTTTAAACTTTTGACAATAAAATCCATGTTGATGGCATTGAAATATTAAGCTCCCTCACTGCTGCGTCTCCAGGGCAACACCAAAGACGAGGTCCTAGCCAACCGTCTGCTGGAGTTCCTGATGCGGAACAGCTTCAACCAGAAGAGGCCGGTGTTCCGCCACAACCTGGAGATCATCCGCACAGTGGTGGAGTGCTGGAGGGACTGTCTGCATGTGCCTTACAGGTGAGGAGGAGCCCTGCACCGAGCCAAACGGAGACTTGATACCGCACCTTCAACGCCCCACATTTTGAAATCTGATATTAGATAGGATTGTCTTCCTTCAAAATGTCTCCCTGACTTGTTTCACAAGTACAGATCATGCGTGTGTTTATCATCAGAGAGCCTGCTGCCCATATCTGCCCACAAATTGAAGTCCTTAATATCAGTATTTTTTTCCCCCCAAAAAAATTATTTTCAGTCATAAAATGAATTATGTGTATTAGAATAGGTTTTGAAGATGGTGTAGACTTTTCTACACAGTAGACTGCTGCGGTAGTTATGAATATTAATTGTGTGTGCCTGCTCTATCTCTTGGGATTCTCTTTGTCTTTTAGTCTGATCTACGAGCGCTTTGCTGGGACCGACCCCAACAGCAAGGACAACTCCGTCGGCTTGCAGTTGCTGGGCATTGTGCTGGCTAACAACCTGCCTCCCTACGATAGTGAATGTAGTGTGGACCAGGACCGGTAAACACACACCTGTTCAGCCATTAACCTCAGACGTCTAACATCTAACAGCGTGTCCTCACAGGATACGAGCGAGCGACTGTCTTGTAGCATTAAATGCTGTCTGTCTACACTGAATCCGTTAAATTTGCCCTCCTATTGAGTCATATTTCTCATTCAAAATGGCAGAGCAACGTGAACGACAGAAAGAAAATAGAAAAATGGGCGTCCGACAAAAGTTCTCTCAAAACGTTGCGTACAGTCAGGACACACCGATTGAAAACAGATTTTATCGCTAATGTTCGCTCGCATCGCATCCTGTTAGGACAAGCACTACTGTATCTTGTATTCAGGCCTTTATGTAATACCTATATAATACCTCATGTGCATGACTCTGCAGGTATTTCCAGTCCCTTGCCAATAATCTGGGTTTTGTTCGGTATAAAGAGGTCTTCTCTGCTGCTGCTGAAATCATTGGCCTGATCCTAAATTACCAGGCTGCGAAAAATGTAAGTGACTTTCTATCAGTTTTGGAACAGAAACTGCTGTTTATTTGGAAATTCTAGTGTGCATTTCACTGGATGATGTGTATTGACAAACATGTGACCTTCTTGCAGCAACATGACGAGTCTTTATTCAGTGTCACCGTTTCAAAGCTGATGGACTTGAAGAAGAAAAACATGGATGACAAATTCATTATTGGCCTTAGCAAAGTGTGCAAGCACTTCCCCCCTCTAGTGGACAGGTAAGGATACATGTCTCTGAAGCTTACTTGCCATTTGTTTTCTTACTATATTCGTCCGTTTATATGTCACAGTAAAATCACATTCAGGTGTCAGGTTATTGTCAGGTCTTTTGTCAATCCACTTTTTGAATGTTAACATATTTTGCTAACTTTATGTGGCTGGCTGATCCACATTAGATACTGGGATTGAAACTCCCAGGTCATGTAAATACTAATGTTTACCCTTAGGTCTGATCTCTGTGTCTGTGTGAGCTCTCAGGTTTGTCAATGCGGTGTTCTTCCTGCTGCCAAAGCTGCATGGCATCCTGAAGACTCACTGTCTGGAGTGTGTGGCCAGTCGGGCTGAGGTCATTCCTGACATCTACATGCACCTCAAGACCAAAGACTTCACCCAGATCATGAGCCACAGGTACACAAGCATCAGCATACAAACCATGGCTACAAAAGTTGTGTGAAATTACGCAATATGGCATGAGTGAGAGCGGGGTAGTAAAGGATATACCCATGGCTGTGGTTTGGTTGTCATGGGGATGTCCTGGGATATCACCACTTATGGAATACTTTTCGTCCAATCAGATATTAATAAATAGTTTGACTGGATCTAACTGTTAACCAGATCTAACTGGATCTCATTCCTTTCTGATATGATTTTTCTTTCATATTTACAAAACATTTAAAGAAAACTCCCATGATTTTGAATATGACTTGAATATGTGTGTGTGTGTGTGTGTGTGTGTGTGTGTGTGTTATCAGAGATGAAGCAAGGCAGCGTGTGTGTCTGGACATTGTGCATAAGCTGCTGGCCCCGCTGAAGCCAGAGGAGCTGAAGGAGCTACTGCCGGCCGTCTGCGCGTTCACCTCCCACCCGTCACCCGTGTGCCGCGAACGCATGTACGACATCCTCATGTGGATCCAGGACAACTACAGGTCAGGCCTTCTGTTCCGTTGGGTTTGGTATACTTGACCTCGTAGGTATACTTGACATACTTGACCTCTTAGGTATACTTGACCTCTTAGGTATGATTGACCTCTTAGGTGTGATTGACCTGTTAGGTATGCTTGACCTTTCCCTTTCTTCTCACTATGTTCATCTTCTTAATGGTCCACACAATAGTTATATATACCTCACACTCTCAGTCTCTTCTCTACTGAGTGAGATTCTGTCAGTTATGTCAGTTTTACATCTTAGTTGGTCTCTCTCAGCTGTGTTCTGTGTTTCTGGATGGTATTGATTTTGATGCTAATTCACTGGTGTGCATGTTGGTTGATGGTTCTGTTGTCTTTGTAGTGATTCTGAGAGCAAGGAAGACCCGACTTCTCTGGAGGTGTTGAATGCAGCCAAAGACACTCTGCTTCAGGGACTTGCAGACGATAACACTGGGCTTCAGTGAGTGCTCTAGTAGCAGCAAGCCCCACCTCTGCTGAAAAAACCTCTGCCCATAAAAAAAATTTTCTGTTAATTGAAATGCAGGCATTGAAGAAAACTTTTTTTTTGGTATTATTATTCAAGATAAACTTATTTGAGATAACAAAGATCAAGGTAAATGGTTTGATCCTCTCCAAAGCTGCTGAATGTAGGTTATTGTAGGACACTAGTGGATGCTGTGCTGTACAGAATATGAAGAGTCTGGTTCCAAAACACTATCTCCCATTTGAATGAATTTTCATAAATAATTTCTTTTCATTTTTGTTGTCCAAGTAATTTCAGTGGAACTGTAACTGGTTTATTGTTATTTGATTCATCTTTACTCAGTCAAAACAACACAAATGCAATTGTATTGATATTACCTAAATTATATAATTATACAAATAACATGACTTATTAATGTTTTTAAAAATGCAGATAGCAGATAGCGTTTGGGAACCAAACTCTTCATATATACGCCATTTTTCACTTAGTCTTGGTAATACTCTATTTAAATACTTTAATGGTATAGATTGTTGCTTAGATATACTTATGCTGGAGATCTGCTCAACCCCTCCAGGCTGTATGTTCGTAACTTCTGGAGTCAGGAGCAACGGTTGCCGGGAGCGACCCTGGAGCGGATGCTGGTGGTGCTGCGTTCGCTGTACTCGCCGCGCATCGAGGAGCGATTCCTCAGCCTGGCCACCGACCTGCTGCTGGAGAGGACCAGCCAGAGCCCCGACTACACCCGCAACATGTTCGAGTACCCGCTCTCTGAGTGCAAGTTCCAGGTCCGCTTCACACCAGAGCCGATTATAGAATAAACTTTTTGAAGGAAGCATAATCAGCTCAAAGTGCATTGTCTGGAGCAGTCTTTATTTAGTCATACAGATGAGACAGAGTAGTAATTTACCAATTGTCCTGTGAGCGCCGCATGATATGTTAATATCATGTGGAGTATTGTATGGAAAGTTGGTTAAATATATTACAGCATTCTAGTCTAATAATAACAGGTTTAAGGTTTATTACACCTTTCCTTCTCTCTCCTCTCAGGACTACAAGGTCGATGCGAACTGGCGTCTGCGGAGCACGGTGCTCACTCCCATGTTTGTGGAGACCCAGGCGTCTCAGAGCGAGGGCATTGGCACCGGCAGCGGCGGCTCCCAGTCCGTCAGTATAGTCGGGCAGGTCAGGGCCACGCAGGGATCCCTGGAGTTCAGCCAGACGCAGGCTCCAGGCTTAGGTACTGGAGTCTCACCAGCCTTTTGTCTGCACAGGGAAAATTAATCTCTGCATTCTTCACATACGTAGAACAGTTTCTAAAATGTAGCAAACATGTCTCTTAAGAGTGAGATGAGGATGACATTATAGGGTGGTGGATCTGTATGTGTCAAGCTATTGAAGTGCAAGTGTGACTGAGTGTGTGTGTGCATGTGTGTGCTTGCTGCCTTTCTGTGTGGCACAGGCAATGTTTTGTGTACCCATGAGTGTTACTGTAAAAGCTGTATATTTCACCTCTGGAAATATTTGAATCTGGAAATATTTGAATATTTGAGAAATATTATTGGTGAGTTCAAATAAAAATGTAAGTGTGTCTGTGTCTTCAGGGAGACGCACAGCATACAACTGGCTGACAGGCAGCAGCGTGGACACGCTGGCTGAGTACTCCCTGCCTGCCTCTGAGTCGGCGTCCTCGCTGCTGGTGTTTGGGAAGAGGGACAGGCCCCCCTCGTGGAAGAGCGTGGGGGCGGGCTTTGGCTCCAAGCGCAGCGCCGCTCCCTCTGATGAGGCAGACAGCAGAAGTGCAGGTGACCAATCACAATCGTTCGTATGCTGCGGATCATTTGCAAGATACATTTCTGTTGGTTGACTGGTGTTTTGGTTCACTGGATTGGTTCATCTGCAGAGATCTCTGTGAATTGCGTTAACCAGTCACTGAAAAGGAAGCTGTGCCCTCCTAATCAAGTTACATAGCACCTATAGACTTACTTTAATCAATTCAGTCCTGACTGGACACAAAAATACAACTATGCTTTACTTTAATCCCTGCAATAGCATACAGAGCTATGTACTGTAGTGAACGATGTGTCTGTCTCCCGTCAGCTGAGCGGGAGCGGCGTGCGGACATCCTGAGGCTGCGGAGGCGCTTCCTGAAGGACCAGGAGAAAGTCAGCCTGCACTTCGCCAAGAAGGAGATCAGCTCACAGAGGCAGGAGAAGGTAGGCTATCCAGCTCATGGTTTTTCTGGACATCTGTGTGTCTTCAGATGCTTATGTGTTTGAGGCTCTGTGCTGTTCCTCTGCTTGAGAAGAGCACAGGCATTTTCCAAAACTTACAGTATGGTACCAGGTTTCCCTTATATGATGTATCTCTGAATGTTGGATTAGACCTTTGGAAACATTTTGCTAAATGTCCGTGTAGGTTATTGTGACATTACGGTGTGTAGGCCGGTCAGTCGGTCAGTAATGAGGTAATGGCAACAGCTGCTGTTGTTGGTAGCCTTTTCCACGCGTGTCTGCTGTGTGCAGGAGAAGCGAGCGGAGCAGAAGATCCGGCGAGACGCCCAGGTGACGCTGTACCGCAGCTACAGGGTGGGAGATCTGCCCGACATCCAGATCCAGCACAGCAGCCTCATCGCACCACTGCAGGCCCTGGCACAGGTGGTCATGTCTCTCAGATACACACTCTCTCACACACGTGCACACACACACACACACACACAAGCATACAGAATTCATTCCAGACTCCCCCGCTTTGTTAATGAGTGTGAGTGGCCACTGATTACTTCCTGTCCACTTCCAGAGGGACGCCACCCTGGCCAAGCAGCTGTTCAGCGCTCTGTTCTCCGGAATCCTCGCTGAAATGGAACGCTCCAAGTCCTCTAGTGAGCAGAGGGGGGTTCTGGAGGACCTGCTGCAGAACATGAACATTTTCTTGAACAAGAGCACAGTGTACTTCCCCCCGTTTGTGGCATGTGTGCAGGTAAGACCCTCCCTCTGTCAAGCATCGCTATGCATCGTATCTCCTTTTCTACGTGTTTATTAGAGAGGTACTTGTTTGAGACCTGTTTTGACTTCTGGAATAGGCTTTTGGAATACATTCTAAACTAAGGAGAAAGCTCATCTCATATTCACACATTTCAATTTAAGAGCAAAGTTTTAACCACTTAACTGTAGAAATACATTGGTATGTTTTCATGATATGGCATTGCAGTTAGGTTTCTTAATTCAGCATCTTTATAGCGTACATACTTTGTAGTGTACGGTACATGTGGCAGGTGCTGCATGCTGGTGCGGGCTGTACACATGACTCTGTGTGGTGCTGTTGCTTTAGGACATGAGCTACCAGCACAGGGAGCTGTTGGGGGTGCAGCCAGGGGCAGTGAGCTCCAGCTGCCTGGCCAGCCTGCAGCAGCCCATGGGCATCCTGCTGCTGGAGGAGAGCCTGTTGAAGGGCCCTGTCGTGCCCGACGAGCCGCCCTCTAAACGGGCACGCGGACGCAGAGAGCTGCCCCCCGACACCGAGCGCTGGATCCACTTAGCCAAGTATGACCCACCGACCAATACACACTAGTGCAGTGTTCCCAACCTGGGGTCCGCAGACCCCACTAGAGGTCGCCAGAGATTGTAGGGGGTCTGCACAATGTTGCCTGGGCTGAGGTTGTAAAGTTACCAAAATTATATTTGCGCACATTAAATGTATAAAATCCCAATAACACACCCAATTAGATAATCAAAATTCTGTACAATCCAAATTAAAACATATTTTCGTTCCACATTTAAATTCATGGACATATTTATTACCTCTGACCTCTTAACTTATAGGTTTGTAATTAATCACTTTATTCTTTTTGTGTGTGTATGCGGATAGGAATTCGGGTAGGGGGCCCTGGCTTGTCTTAGACACAGGCAAGGGGGCCTTCAAGGAAAAAAAAAAGGTTGGGAAACACTGCACTAGTGGACAAAGGGGACTGTGTGTCCCTGTGTTGATCACCTTGGTATCTTATGTTGGTCTCTCGGTCTTTCGTTCACTTTTTTCAACTTTCACTTTCTGTTCACTCATGCCGTTACTTTTTTGGCTCATTTGAATATTTATCTCCAATCAAAAAGATTTGTCTATATTAAATCTCATTCTTTTGAGGGGAATTTTTGGTGAAATATCAGTTTTAGTTCAATCCTCCTCTCCTTCCCCTGCAGGCTGTACCGCTCTCTGGGGGACTATGATGTAGTGAGGGGTATATTTGGAGGGAAGATCGGCACCAAGGCCATCACCTGTGCAGCGCTACAGGCTGAGGCCAAGAGTGACTATGCTGAGGCTGTCAAGCTCTATAACGAGGTACTGGTTTCTGTCAACTATTAAATCTCTAGACTTAACTGCTAGTAGGGAATCTAAGAATGTCTAATAAGCAGGTAATTTTATTGATGAAATGAGTACAGGTATTGCTAGGTCTAGTGCCGTGTGGAGTTATGTTGTGTTGGACTGTTTTTCTAAGTAGACAGCGAATATTAACGGTACTATAGTACTGGTGTTTATAAACTATTAATAATGACTTAATACATCAGTGCTCTGGCATATTGACTGTGTTCTGCGGTGTTCTGTGTTGTGTTCTGTGTAGGCATTGAATATTGAGGACTGGACCGACGGCGAGCCGTTGGACACAGAGAAAGACTTCTGGGAGATAGCGGCACTGGACTCCTATAGTCACCTGACCGAGTGGAAGTCCCTGCAGTACTGCGCCACGGTCAACATTGACGACAGCGCACCTGTGAACCTGGATAAGATATGGAGTGAGCCCTTCTACCAGGTGAGCTACCATCTCATGTTCAGAGGCATCAAATCACCCTGCTGTGTCGAACTCAGAGCACTCTTCATCAGAACCATAGCAAAGAGCAATGAACCACGCTAATCCGTAATGTTGATTTTAGAGTTCACCAAAACAGGAATGAAAATATCCTCTTCATTTGCATTGTTATGTTTGTCTGTTTGCGTTATGCACACCTGTGTGTGTGTGTGTGTGTGTGTGTCTGTATCTGTATCTGTGTCTGTGTTGCATTTGTGTTCTGTGTGTGTGTGTGTGTGTGTGTCTGTATCTGTGTTGCATGTGTGTTCTCTGTGTGTGTGTCTGTGTTGCATGAGTGTTCTCGGTGTGTGTGTGTGTGTGTGTGTGTGTGTGTGTGTGTGTGTGTGTGTGTGTGTGTGTGTGTCTGTATCTATCTGTGTCTGTGTCGCATGTGTGTTCTGTGTATGTGTGTGTGTGTGTGTGTGTGACAACCCCACCAGGAGAACTACCTGCCCTATATGATGCGTAGCATGCTGAAGCAGCTGCAACTGGGTGAGCGGGACCAGGCGCTGCTCAGCTTCGTCGACGGCGCCATGAAGGTGGAGGAGCGCAAGGTCGTCATGGAGACACACTACAGCCAGGAGCTCAGCCTGCTCTACGTGCTGCAGGAGGACTACGACCGGGCCAAGTACTACGCCAACAACTGCATGCAGGTCTTCATGCAGGTCAGCACATCTAGTTGAGGCCCTACATCAAATGCACACTTTCTGCATGTGTATCTGTCATCTATCTTTATTTTTTTGTCATTAAAATACCAGAAAGTCGAGATTTTTCTTAAATTCATATAGTTGGTGTACCCCAACTTGCATTATATAGTCAGGCAGTTTGTTCAACCTCTTCTCAGCAAGATTCCCATATAATAAGGCCTTCATTGTTCAAGTCTGAAAATATGCCATAAACTACTAGCTTTACCTTTGAGTGTTCAGATTTCTTATACACCATTGTATAAACTATGAATTTTAAAGGTACTCAGATCTGTGTTCTTTATCCATACAGGAGTATTTATCTATGCAGGATTGTCAGGGCAGTCATTTTGATCTGCCGGTAGAATTACTCCAGCTGAGCAGTTTAACTCCAGCTGAGCAGTTTTATGTTGGTGTTGTGCATCTCCCCTCTCTGACTCTGCTGACATTGGTTGTCCTGTGGTTGTGCTGTAGAACTACTCCAGCATCGACCCGCTGCTCAACCAGAGCCGGCTGACGGTGCTGCAGTCTGTGCAGGCGCTGACTGAGATCCAGGACTTCCTGCACTTTATCACAGGAGACGGTGGGTGTCTGCCTGCACTGATCAATCTGAAGTTCATTCCCCCAAACTTTGGTTTAATTATAAATCTTATGTTTGAATATGTTGAGCACTCAGACTTTGTTAAAGTTATTGATTTGTTTTTATTCTCTTGCATTTTTTGAAATTCCAAGATTTGAAAGGGAATCTTTTGAATTTCTTCTGTTATTTCCTCTTTAGTAATTAGTTTGTTGTGGATGAACTGTTGTACCATTGTATCTGGTCTTAACTGTACCCATACGTTTGCTTTGTCTAGTATCTGTGACGTCATTAAAAAACCTCATAAGACTCTGGACCGCACGCTACCCTGATGCCAAAATGGACCCCATGAATGTGTGGGATGACATCATCACTTCTCGGTAGCATTTCTCTTTCAGTGGTTGCTTTTGTTTATTTGTTTGTTTGTTTTATGGTATTGCAGTAGAGTAGAGAGGAGTCCTGTAACCCTGATGTGACCCTTGTGTTTCGTCTCATCTCTGCTTGCTACAGGTGCTTCTTTCTGGACAAGATCCTGGAGAAGCTGAGAGTGTCCGCGCCAGAGGACAGCATGGAGGTGGACGGAGACGGGACGGAGGCTGACCAGCCTGAGGACCTGGAGGCACTGGTCAAGGACTGCAAGTTCAACATGAAGCTACGCATGGCAGACAGTGCATGGAAACAGGTCTTCACACAGTGCTCATACATGCTGCTCTCTGTAGTCCAGTGTTCTAGAAATGTAATTGGTTCTTCTGAATTTTAAAAAGTGACTCAAATCAGTCAGTGGCTTGAATATTGTGCTTTTGGTGCTGCTGTGGTACTACACTATAATTGGTACTATATGTGGTACTAAATTTCATTCATTTTGTGTAGACCCATCATTTGTTCTCAAATCTTACAAAATGTATTGAGACTGAAAACACAGAACAATATTATTTCTGTGTATGCATTACCTGCTTTATCTAACCCATTTCAGAATTGCTTCCCGGTGTCCACCAAGCTTCTGAAGGAGCTCCACCGCGAAGCCAAGACGCAGGACGGCTGGCTGCTGCGCTGGGTGCACACCTTCAGCCGCTTCACCCACAAACGCAGCGGCAGCCTCGGACCCAGCGAACAGATCAGCAGCCTGCTCAAGACTCTGCCTCTGCTGGGTCAGTCTACAGCACTGACCACACTCTACCTGACGCCTGACTTGAACAGGCATTATTATGGTGTCTTTGTATAAAACTGGTGTGCTGATTAGCTGAGATTCACCAGACTTGAGTTATAAATTCCCACCTTTTCTGCAGCTTGTATTGTTTATACATGTGTAATTACACTTAATGTAATTAATTACACATGTTTAAACATACAAGTTGCATGAAGAATTTCATGAAGAAATCCAGTAGCTGAGAGATATGACCTGTGTCATGCTCACATTCTCTCTGCCTGTTTACTCTCTCTCTCTCTCTCTTTCTCTCTCTCTCTCTCTCTCTCTTTCTCTCTCTGTGTACCCCAGAGGACACTGAGCGACAGAGCGAGTGCTCAGGCCAGGGCCGTGTCTACCGCAGCCAGCGAATCCTTATGGGCACGTCCTTCCACCTGCTGGCCTCTGCCGTCCAGCACAACCCCTCTGCTCTAGGGGCCATTGGCCAAGACAAGGCCAACAGGCTGCTGCAGTATGCCGAGGCCTCTTCTACCAGCGCGCAGGTTTGACCGAACAGACCAGCGCATTGGTCATGTACTACAGTATTTGTGTCATGCATAATTGTATGTCACAATTGATTCCTGTGTAGTTAGTTGGTGTTAGGAACTGTTGAAAAAAACTTTTTTTTTTTTTCACCATGGCCTATTTATTTAGATTATTAGTCCTAAGTTAACATTAATGCTTGCTTTTGTATTAGTAGAAGTTTGTGCTTTTCCAGACAATTTGTGTATTAACTTAAGGCGGTGTGCGTGTGTGTGTGTCTACAGGAGGAAGTTGTGGAGAAGCTGCAGTTGCGTGCCTTAGAGTTGCTTAGAAGCGCCACCCGCAGGGCAGAGGAAGAAGTGCAGTCCTTCTCCCAGCAGCACTGGGACACAGCGGGCATCATTGAGGCCCACATGACCCTCGCCAACTTCTGTGACAAGATACTCCGTGAGGATGAGCAGAGAGGAGGAACAGGTAAACTACCATCTCATCTATGAACTCTTAGTATTCAAGTGGAGACAGTGAATTGATACTGTAACAAAAAAAAAACGTAATCATCATACCATAGTATGTTTTTAACCCAGTATTAAATATAGATCTGAAATAGATAGGTTTAATTGTAAATTATCTTGTTATGATTGATTTCCATTTCTACAACTCTCATTCTAAAGTCAACACCTTGTGATATGTCTTGCCTCATTGTGTGTGTGTGTTTGTGTGTCAGTGAGCAAGTTTGCAGAGCAGCAGGGCCTGCCTGTGTGTGTGGTGGAGTCCATGCTGAAAGCCCTGAGACTCAACTCTGAAGAGGCTCGCCTCCAGTTCCCCCGCCTGCTGCAGCTGGTCGAGCTCTACCCCGCAGAGACCCTGCACATCATGGCCAAAGAGGTGCGTCACAATTTGGCTTAATGCCTTAATGAAGATGTTAATTTGGACTTTGAATCCAACATTAATCAAACAAATTCTGTTGTTTGTCGATTTAAATTTACATAAACAGAATAGTTGTCGCAATGAACTGATAGTGAATCTCTTACATCGGTCTGACATCAGTAGACTGGGCTTGAGTCAACGCTGTTCTTTTATAGGTTGTCGCAGTCCCGTGCTGGCAGTTGATTAGCTGGATCAGTCAGATGATGGCCCTGCTGGACAAGCGAGAGGCGGTCGCAGTGCAGCAGGTGATCTGGGAGATAGCCGAGTCCTACCCCCAGGCGCTGGTCTACCCCTACATGATCAGCAGTGAGAACTACTCATTTGAGGAGACGGCAGAGGGGCACAAGAATAAAGAGTTTGTGGAGAGGTTTGTGGTGATGTTCTGTAAAGTGATGGGAATCTGAATGGCCATGACTTTACACAGGTTGTTGTGTAGATCTTGAAAGTCTGGAAAATATGGAATTATAAAATACTGTTTTCCAGACCTGAAAAAGTATGGAAATATGGGCGAAAGTCTCGAAAAAAATCTAGAATATTTGCTCAACAAATTATCCAAGGTCAAACAAACAAAAACAATGCGCAAACTGCAAAACTACAAAAAATAGCATCTTTAAAGAAAAAAATTATCAGTTTATGACAGGGGTGGGCAAACTTTTTGGCTCAAGGGCCACATTGGGTTTTGAAAATTGGCCGGCGGGCCGCACCAGCCCATTGATTGTTAAACTTATTTTTAACTGAGGAGCACAGATGATGCAGATGCTTTTATTTGGGAATATTCTGTTTCTGGTTGGATAGATAGAACTGATATTGCTGTGTGTGTGTTGTGTAGGTTAAAACCCCTGCTTGATAAGGGAGGAGTCGTCCAAGATTTTGTTGATGCCTTGCAACAGCTGACAAACCCTGAAATGCTCTTTAAGGTAAGACAAAATGCAGTTGAAAGTAATTTGTGCATTGCCTCAAGTCCCAACTTGACTGGTTGATGATGAACAAACTTCCTCTGGACTGTTATAGGACTGGTGGGATGAGGTGAAGAATCAGCTGGACAAACCCAATCTGGACAAGAAGAAGATGAAGGCTCTGTACGATGAGATGCACTCCTCTCTGTGTGACTCCAGAGCTATGGGCTTCGGCTCCTTCCGCAAGAAGTTCATACAGGTTAAAATTTGAGAATATTTGGTCACTACTCTTCATATTATTAAGATGTATCAGTATTAGGATGTATCACCCAAGAAGTATACTTTACTGAAATGATACAGCATGGCTATATTTTTAGCAATAGACGTGATTTCATAGAATAATACATCCCACTAAAAGTTACATTAAAGCTGCAGTTGGCAAGTCTGACAGATTGAGGGGACTTAGCCAAAATTTTGAATGTTTACAAATCTCATGCCCCTCCCCCACTACCACCGAGCACCCTCTCATCGAGTTTGTGCTCGTCAGTGCGCACCAGACTGTGATTGACAGTGAGATCTCACACAGCCCTGCTCTGATTGGACCAGATGAACCGGGAGCTGTGGATTTTTGCAAAACAAATAACAGGCTCTAGGTGGAGGTAGAAGTGCAGGTTTTTGTCTAAAACCGGCTGATTTATGTTGTTCTGTCAGAGCATAGTGTCGGTTTCAGTGAATATGATCAAAAAAATCTTGCCAACTGCAGCTTTAATATATGGGGAAAATATATGTATATGAATTTATGGAGAATATATATAACTATATATTGGTTTCATCTCATGAGTGTTTTGATCTTCAGAAATTCAATAAAGAGGTGGAGAAGGTGTTTGGTGCGGGCGGCTCCAAGCTGTTTGAGAAGCGTAAGGAGAAGACCTACCTGAGGCAGGTAGATGAGCTGACGGCCAACATGCGGGGCTTCCAGAAGGAGCCGGGCAACCTGAAGGAGTACTCGCCCTGGCTGAGCAACTTCAAGGCCGAAACCCTGCGTAACGAACTGGAGATCCCAGGTGAGGCTCAGAAGACTAACAGGACCTGGGTCACCTGGACCCAAAAGCACTAATGTCATCACTACCTAGTCCCAACCGATTACAGGCAATATAGGCTAGATTTACATTAATAATGTTTCCTCTCCTCGTCTGCTATTTTAGGACAGTATGATGGCAGGTCCAAGCCCTTACCTGAATATCATGCAAAGATTACAGGATTCGATGAACGGGTAGGTGGTAAATGTTTGATATGCTTAAAGGTGCTCTAAGCGATGTTATGCGGTTTCTAAGCTTAACATTTTTTGTCACATACAGCAAACATCTCCTCACCATCTGCTAGCTGCCTGTCCCCTGATTAGACTGTAAAAGAAGCGTCTCTGTGGACAGTTCAGGCTTCAAAAATGGCAACAAAAACAGCCTGGTCCAGCCTGGACCATGAAACAACAAACTGTTTCAGCCAATCACCAACGAGATGCGCATTCAGGAGAGTTTCAGTTGCACGGGAGGGAGGGGCGAGCTAGCTGTCTGTTTTTTTTTTAACGTCAACAGAAGTGACGTTACCCAACATCACTTAGAGCACCTTTAATCTGAGCAAATTACTGAGCATTGTTTGAGACATTTCATGTACAGGTGGTACATAAAAATGAAAGTAATCAATTAATTTGAAACAAGATGTTAATACTACAAAGTTTATTTAACTGTGTTTATGTATATATTTGATCTTACCTGATTTTTGGTGACATTTCTGCCTTAGGTCAAGGTCATGACGTCCATCAGGCGTCCAAAGCGTCTGGTGATCCGCGGTGACGATGAGAAGGAGTATCCGTTCCTGGTGAAGGGGGGCGAGGACCTGCGTCAGGACCAGCGCATCGAGCAGCTGTTTGGCGTCATGAACATCCTCCTGCACCACGACACTGCCTGCTCCCAGAGGAACATGCAGCTCCGCACCTACCAGGTGGTGCCCATCACCAGCAGGTACCACCACACCTGTACCATTTACTCTTACTGTTACCTTTTACTCTTACTGTTCCGGAACTTTCTACTGATCGGATATTTCCTGACGTTTGCTGAACATGCACACACAGTTGGTATCTCTCGATGTATGTTTTTACTCATACTGGTAGTAGTTATGGCAAAAGCTCGTTCCATCATACTCCTCTGAAGAATGTCTCTGCAGTGCCCATGTCCTATACGTACTACAGGCTGTGGAAAATGAACTGGTGTCAGTGCATGGTGGTGAAGCTGTTTTGTTCCTGATGATTCCCCTGTAGGATTGGTCTGATTGAGTGGATGGAGAACACTTGTACCCTGAAAGACTTCCTGGCCAGTAGACGAACAGAGGAGGAGCAAAAGACCATCCTGGCGTACGGTTTCTAATCTTTCGCCACACTACTGAAATGACATCTGCTGTGTTTTTTTTTTAAATGTTAAAATGTTTTAAAATATTCTGTCTTCTCTGTCATAGACCAAATGAATCATATGACAGATGGCTCCAAAAATTTGGAAAGGACATAAGACGGTATGCAGAGACATACAAGTAAGTGAACAACCAACTCTTGCATCCCTTGTATCCATTTCTCTTTGTTAGAGATACATCTAGAAGTGGTTCTAAGTTTCTCCTGTCAGATAAGTTTTCTTCATGATTTAAGTTTGATAATGGAAGCTGGGAAATAAATTGATTGCTGCCATTTTCCTACAGGAAAGCCAGTCGCACAGAAACCGTTAACAACTTTAGGAAGCTTGAACAGATGGTCCCAGAAGATCTACTGAGGTTGGCACTCAGTCAATAGGGTTATATGTTTTTTAACCAATGTCAACTGAACTAATGTCATTAGCACAAGTGATATGGCTTCCCAAATGCATCTGTTTGTTTTAGAAATTAACACACCTTTTTTTAAAACTTTAAGGACCTCTCTAACAAAGTCTCAACAAAGTAAATATTTGTAGAACTCTGATGATACTAATTATTTGATTAACTATTATGTCGTCACAAGGCATCAATGCTGCTAACATGCCTGTGCTGTGTGTCTGTGCAGGCGTGCGTTTGTTCGGATGAGCACTACCCCAGAGGCGTTCCTGTCCCTGCGCTCGCACTTCGCCAGCTCCCACGCCCTGCTCTGCGTCAGCCAATGGCTCCTGGGCATCGGCGACCGTCACCTCTCCAACTTTATGATCAACACCGAGACGGGTGGCATGATCGGTATCGACTTCGGACATGCCTTCGGCTCCGCCACACAGGTGTGTCACAGCACCTCCACGTCTCAATGGCTCTTTTGCCTTTTTAGGATTACCTATAGATTCTGACAGAAAGACTTGGAAAACCTAGGGTTATGGTTGGAAAGCTAAGACACCAGTTGAACTCCAGACATAATGCTCAGAAAGATATCTGAATAATCACTCTGCTTTCTTGGAGTTGGTATGAAAGGCCATAAATTATGTGTTTTAAAATACCCAGTTCCTTCCGGTGCCCGAGCTGATGCCGTTCCGACTGACGCGGCAGTTTGTGAACCTGATGCGGCCGCTGCAGGAGTCTGGCCTGATCCGCAGCATCATGGTGCACTCACTTAGAGCATTCCGCGAGCAGCCCGACCTGCTGCTCAACACCATGGATGTCTTCGTCAAGGAGCCCTCGCTCGACTGGAAGGTGAGGGAGCACACATGTCCAGATGACCGACATAATGACACCTTTTTACTGCTTTTACGGAAACTATTGTGTGCATTTATAGACCTTTTTAGCTGTATAAAGAAACATGTGCGTTCCTAAGGCATTTCCGGTGACAGAAAACAACATTGAGCTAAGGGTAACTTGGGGGACCAACACAAATAAAAAATAAAAAAAGTAGTTTTAAAGTAGACCGTTAGTAGAGCATTATACTAAGGTCCAATTAATTTTCATTTCAAAGTATGTGTTGGTTTTGAACATTGCAACTGGAACAGATTGAAAGGGTCCATATTAGGGCTCACGTAAGCGATGATGTGCTCATTGGCCAGTGCACCTTTTATTTCTTCATTTTCTTTCTGGTGCTCCTCTGCAGAACTTCGAGATGAAGCAGCTGAAGAAAGGTGGTAAGTGGATGCAGAGTGTGGACGTCAAGGAGATTAACTGGTACCCGCTGCAGAAGGTCAGCTTCGCACGGAGGAAGCTGGAGGGAGCCAATCCTGCCACTATCACCAGGTACTCAACTTGTCCACATGCATTTGGCACAGTGTAGTTTTACTGCAGGTATATTCATCAGAGAGAGCAGGCCCCAGCAGTGGCGCGACTGGCTGGGTCACCTGCACCGTACGCCGGCGACCCAGGGTTCGATTCCCGCCCCGTGGTCCTTTCCGGATCCCACCCCGACTCTCTCTCCCACTCACTTCCTGTCAATCTCCACTATCCTATCTGATTAAAGGCATAAAAAGCCCAAAAAATATACTATATATAAAAAATAATTCATCAGAGAGAGCAGTGTATGATGGGAACTGCCTATTACATGGTTTTTGGTAAGATTGAAGCTTCATCTACGATGTGTATTTTTCACTCAAGTTGATTTCTTTGTCCATATTTACTTAGGAAGCAATGGTTGTGAGTTATTCAGTTTAGTGTGTTTCTGTTACATTTTAAATAATGTGATGTACCAGTAATGTACATTGTTATAAGCAAAACTGGAACGTGGTCTGTAGGGATGTAACGATTACCGGTATAATGGTAAACCGTGATAAAAATGTTGACGATAACAATTACCGTTTTCATTTCAAATATCATGAGTATAAGTATACTTTTTTGATCCCGTGAGGGAAATTTGGTCTCTGCATTTATCCCAATCCGTGAATTAGTGAAACTGGCGCAGTGAGCTGCCTGCAACAACAGCGGCCCTCAGGGAGCAGTGAGGGTTAGGTGCCTTGCTCATGGGCACTTCAGCCGTGCCTACTGGTCGGGGTTCGAACCGGCAACCCTCCAGTTACAAGTCCGAAGCGCTAACCAGTAGGCCACGGCTGCCCCCAATTATCACGATGCGGAAACCGTGTGTTTAATCCTTCCCAGCTTTATCCAAGCCTGCTTTTGACATACAGTAGGCCTGAAATGCACCAGAATAAAAGAATCACATCTACTCGGTAACCATTTTTTACCCTCCCACAGCACCCCCTCTATGTGCACCCTGGTTAAATGTTGCACTTTTGAAGGTTTTGCCTATATTTTGTAAATGCTGTCACACTTTTTTAAACTATTTCAGCTTGTGTAGGCCTAGTAGTCCTTTCTGAACATATTGAACACACTTTTAAAAATATCGCGATAATACCGAAAACCGTGATAATTTTGGTCACTATAACTGTGAGGTTAAATTTTCATATTGTTACATCCCTAGTGGTCTGCTATGTACGGACTTACCGAGTCAGGTCAATCACCAGTGTGTGATTTGGTTTGTGTTGCAGTGAGGAGCTCATGCTGGGCTTCGAAAAAGACCCTGCAGTGAAGGGAATGCTGGCTGTGGCGCAGGGAACAGAGGAGCACAACATCCGCGCCCAGAAAGGGGAGAAGGACCTCAGTGTGGAGGAGCAGGTGGACTGTTTGCTGGACCAGGCCACTGACCCCAATCTGCTGGGCAGGGTCTGGGTAGGCTGGGAGCCCTGGATCTGAACTCAATCACTCTGTAGCTCTTTCACTGTCAAGGTGCTCACAGATGCAGGTACTTAAATGTGAAACACATGCTCTTATGTACATGAAATGTCCCTTGGATGTTTTAACATTGTCAGGATGAAACTCTAGCCAACAATAAAGCACTTTGCAATAGAAATGAAGAATGAGTCATGACCATTCAGGCTCACAATTAAGGACCAAGATACTACTGTAGTCAGCAGACCTGCCACCCAAATGATTTACATTAAAATGTGATTGGAGAGAAGATTATGTCAGATGACACTGCTGCCGCCCATCTTCTCACTCTCGTTTGTAAACCTACTAATGGCCTGTGCCAGCATCCCCGGCGATGGCGTCACACACTCTGTCTCTTATCAATAAATGACATGACTGCTTTGACAGGTTCAGTTGTTTGAGAAACATTCTCGTTTTTTCTTTATTCATTTTTTTGCAATGCCCCAAAGATGTCTCCTGCATCAGCAATCACCTGGTTCATATGGCTTTATTATTAGACCTGTTTTATATACTAAGGCATTCACAGGCCAGGTTCACAGTTGCTTCAACAGAAAGCATCTGACAGGAAAGGTGACAGACATTGGGTTACTGTTACTTTATCATGGCAAAATACGGAGGGGGGGGGTGCAGTTTCTTCACTGAATTTCATTACACTGTTTGTTTACACAATTGTACAACAATCGGTCATCATTTGCAGACTTCACCTCGTCAAATGGCAATCTTTAAAATCCTTGTTCTAATCCATAATTTTGATTTGCACAAAAAAGGCTTTGGGTTTGAGCAAGTAGTGTTTTCATTGTGCATATCCCTACGAAGGCCAAGGAGGGAGTTGGACAGATACATAACGTTATTATACAGACATACTGTATAGTTAATACATAAAAGCACCCTATATATATATATATATATATATATATATATATATATATATATATATATATATATATATATATATATTTTCACACACACACATACATATGCATGTATATTAGACAAACAAAATGGCCACCACTGTAAGGCCATTGAATGTGCATAGTGTTCAGTTACAAAACTGTCTAGAGCAATACACAAGGCCAAGGTACCGTCAGTTGTGTGCCTTGCACAGACTAGATTTGTTTTAATTTTTTTTGATCAGGTTTGTTTTTTATTATTATTATTATTATTATTATTATGATGAATATTACTACATTTTGGGCCTCCAGCCACCAATAAATTGCAACAGTTTCTTTACCTGCAGCTTAGTTAGCTTAAAGTCCTCTGAGAGGATCTCCTCCGTCAGCTGCAGGAGGAGGTTGCCGTCGATCTTCTCGCGCACAAACAGGGCCACCACATCTTCCGACAGTCCTATGAAGTACAGCGAGCGCGACACTTCCTCGATGGACAGTCCTGACAGGTCGATGGGCGGATTCCACGTCGAGCCTGACGTGTCTGTGTGCGGGTACGAGATGGTGAATACCTCGGGTGCGGTGGCAGACTGCTGCTCCTGCTGTTGTTGCGGTTGTTGTTCAAAAGAGCTCTTAGAGGCAGAGTCCACCAGTTCTGTAGTGTCAGGCACCACTGCTGCTGCCGCTACCACCGCCGCCACCACTGCCGTTGTCATGGCGACAGCAGCTGTGTCTGTGTCCTTCCCTGCGTCGCTTGGCTTGGGTGTCCTCGGGGGCAAGATGGGGCAGGATTGGCTCTGCTTGGCATCGCACTCCTCAATGGGTTTGTCTCTGGACACTTCCAGCGTGTAGCTGGTGGACTTGGTGTGGAACTGACCTGGGTGGGACTGCAGCGGGGATTTGGAGGAGGACGCTATCCCCCTGCCTGCCCCATCTCCACCTCCACCCCTGTGGGTCCCCTCAAAGTCAAACGGGCCAGAGGTGGAGGCCTTGGGCGTGCCGGGGGTGCGCTTGCGCGGATAGCTGGAGTAACTGCGGCAGTGGATGGAAGCAAAGTCGCCCGAGTCTGCGCCGCTAAAGTCGTTGGGCCACGACAGGCGGGATGGCGTGCCGTCCAGGGGCGAGGGGCACAGACGGGCGCTGGTGCTGCTACCGGCCGAGCCTTCGCCACCCGCACGCAGCCAGGGGCACGGGTAGCATGGCTGGCTCGGCTCATCTGAGTCGCACGCCTCCTTCTCACCGCTTCTGCTGAGGGAGACACACACACACACACGTTAAATTTTACTTCCAACATAGATTGGCAACAGTCACAGTCATCACCGCAAAAAAAAAAAAAATCTGTGAAACATTGGCCTGCACATGTGTGCATATAGTATGTAATGTTGTGATGTTTAATGTGAGGAACCATCTTATGACATGGATTCAAGATTTTTGAAACAAAACTTCAAAATGTATCAAAAGATGAAACAAACCTTTCACGTTTGTGTTGAGGAGCGCAATGTTCCAACATTCCATTTGTTTACTATGCGAGAGTATGGGAGAACTGGCACAATCGTAACACTTTTCTATTCTCTCCGTTCGAACTTGATTTACACAAAGACTTGAAAGCTGTGAAATTTAGCCAGAAAACAGTCATACATGTTTTCTCCATGAATGTTGAAACAGAATTCAAAAACATGTTCTAGTTTAAGAACTGAACTTAACAGCGACATGTAGCCTAGGGCCTACCTTTGTTACAACCTGATGCAGCCATTAATGCCTCATTTACACATACCCAGGTATTTCTACAAACTGGTTATCTAGAAATATCCGGGTACATGTAAATGAGGCATTAATGACCGGGTCAAACGCAAACCATTTATCATTTTCTTTGTCTTCTAAACACCACCTAAAACGTGGGGTAGCCTACCGTTGTAAAAGTAGCAAAGCGTCATGAATGTAACCATTCTAAAATCGTGTTAGCCTTGTTGATAAACTGCTTATTTCTTTCATGTCTAAAGCATTTGGTCCAGTGATCTTTGAAGTTGCTGTGGCTGTCTAAAGTTTAATTGGCTGTGATAGCGGCACAAAATTCATAATTCATAACTCTCAATGGGGGGGGGATACTGCGAAATCGTGGTAATTTCATGCTTTCCAACAACGGTAAGAATCCATACCATCCCAGCCCTAGCTGACAAAAGATGAGCATTGCATCTAGAGCTGCATTAAAATGGGGGAGCAAAAACTGACCTGCAAAAAAACAAACATGGCAATATATATTTTCTGCAATAGTTTCAAAAAATTCTTCAGACCAAAGTTATTGCTCAGCTTTTTTGGAGCACAAACTCTCCTTTCTTGAATTGGCTGTGTTATTCTAAAGTGGATATTAGGTTGTGTAATACACCGGTTGACTCACTATGATGCAATTAGTAACGGAAAATAAGAACCAGGAAGCAGCAAAGAAAGTTGTAGCATTTGCCTTACTTGAAATGGTACATCCTACAATGTGACAATTGCTCATGGTGCACATTGCAACCACAATGCTTAAATGATGCATTATGCCATACAGCCAAACACTGCTTTGATATACTTCATAGCTAACGCAGTCTAAGACTAGATTACGTTTTCACAAGGACTAGTTCAGTTCCTGTCAGAAAAACTCCAGTTTGAGCACATTTGTTGTTGAAATGTTGAGTAAATGCCAAGTGAGAGAGAGACATCGAGAGAGGGGCTCAGGGAGCACATACATAGAAAATAAAATGTCCCTTGTTACTGTGGCTTTCCTTAATGGCACTCGAAATTCCATGGCCATGATCTCAATTCCCAGGCACCTGATAAAATACCTCCAATATACTTGAGGTTGCCTTGGATAAAGGCCAGTGGCTAAATGTAATGTCATGTCTAAGCTGCCAGTTCTGTTTATTCTAATCCACAAATCAAGCAGGTTGAGACCAACACCAAGGCCGGCCAACCTTATACACTTGGGCTGCGTGGGAGCTGAATTATAAAGCAGTCATGTATTACACTGTACACTAACTGCTTGTGGGACAATAATGTTGTACGCAGGGGCCATTAGCTGCACACATTGGAGATGAGGCAGATGGAGTAGGAATGCATACTTAGCGGTTTCAAGGCTGTAAAGAGATTTTATTTTTCACGGATAAAAAAACAAAACCTATTAATCTTTCGGGAACTTTTTAAGGGGTTAATCAATGGCTGGAGTGCATCTTTCAATCTCCTGCAAGTTCAAATGGGTAAACTGCTGTTTTGTGTTGCCAAAAACTGTATGTTCATTCATTGCACTAATACATGCTTAGAATTTTTAGTCTACTAATCTACTAATTTTTAGTCTACTAGTTTTAGGCTACTACTGCACAAACTAGTGTGCACCAGCCACCTACTGGGTGTTGACCTGAGGCAGTCAGGGTTCTCACATGTTGTGAAGGCCAGAGGAGTAGTAGGAGAGGGTGGGGCTGGGCGAACGGGTGTCCTGCTGTCGGGGTTTGACCAGGGGGAGCGGCGCAGCAGCGGCTACTGGGGTGGAACACGAGGGCACGCCTGCCTGCTTGGAGCTCCGTGGAGGGATGGGCGGGGCGTTCAGGAGCCGGCACTCCTCCTTCACCTGGAACAGAGAAGAGAGGGGAGGGTTGTTGGGGGCCCATAGAGTACTCTTAAAATCACCAACAAATGGTAAACATTTGTGGCGAACATGTTTTCTCTGAACAGTTCAATTTGAACGATTTGGTGTTAAAGGAGTATTCCGGTGTGATTTTGACCTAAAGTGTTTTGAAACATGACGCCGAGTGTGAACCTATGTCTCATAGCCCATCTCGGCTTGTCCCCTGCACTCCGAAATCTGGCGCTAGTTAGCCGATGCTACCAACAAGGCGGCTAATGCTGGTGCCTCGGGCATCGGTGTAGCCATGCAAATAAATCACTGTTTTACACCATTTACGAGGCTCAACATATCTCCACACTTCATTGGTATACTTCCCAGGGCCCTGACATTTAAAACGAGACATTGAGAACTTTGAAAAAGCACTGGTAGTTTACTTACAAGACGATTTATACAGACAGTGTCTTCACAAAGTTTAGCGTTTGCAGCCATCAGATACGTTGAGCCTTGTAAATGGTGTAAAACAGTGATTTATTTGCATGGCTACACCGATGCCCGAGGCACCAGCATTAGCCGCCTTGTTGGTAGCATCGGCTAACTAGCGCCAGATTTCGGAGTGCAGGGGACAAGCCGAGATGGGCTATGAGACATAGGTTCACACTCGGCGTCATGTTTCAAAACACTTTAGGTCAAAATCACACCGGAATTCTCCTTTAACATTCCATTGTAACTACCTCCTCAGACTGTGTGCAGACGATTGTTCGCAAAACGTCGCCGAAAACTTAAGACTAATGGAAAACTGTTTGCAAACGTTATGTTTAGGTTATGTGCCTATGTTTGCAAATATGAACCCACCTCTAGAAAGCAGAGGGGTATAATGTGAAACAAGATGAGTGGTGTGTTGAGCCTAAAGCCAGAGGTGCGTTCAAATTCGGTGAGCAGAGGCGATACTTTGTGGCAATTATTTATCTTGTTGCTTGCCATTTTGTTTAGGGTCGATTCAACCAGGGCCCACGCACTTAGGTCTCAAAAAATCTATTAAAAAAAAATGATTTTGCCTCTTTTTTTGTCAATGTTCACAAGCCCATAGCGCAAGAAATAAAGTGTAGGAGGCTCAAATTTTGCATGCTGATAAATAGGAATAGTATGTAGCAAAATCATCACGTTTGGTCTGGATGATTCTGCATGGTCATAGCTGTCCCTCCAAGTTGATCAACATTTTATTGGAGTTTTTGGCTGGTCTCTGTTTAGGCCTTCAGAAGACATATTTGTACTCAACATAGGCAACATAGATTTATTTCCCTTATTGACATAAGTAGAAACACTCTCACAAAAAGCAATGAACAGAAAATAAATTCCTTCTGGGTCCAGTGTTGCGCGGGTTTGGTCACAAGCGGCCCGCGGTAGCCCGATATTTTAATCAACCCGACCGCAACTCGGACAGCGAATATTAATTAGGACAAAATTATACCCGACCCGCTTATTTACAAAATGTGTGCTTTTGGTTATAGTCTGCATGCAGTGTGACAGTAGGCCATTTCTGTAAAACAAGCTAATTTATGCAGAACATAATGTTTGCGTAGGAGAGAGAATGAGAATAAGAGCGCAAGCACGCACGCAACCACCAAGGATTAGAACACTAGGATAAGATTTGAAGGCCATGGACATACATCTTTCTTTCGAAAACAGAAATGGTGAGGCGAGGTAGGCTAGAGAGATACATTGCTGGTCAAAACGTTAGCGTAAGAACTGGTTTATAATGCTGAATGAAGCACAAAGCTTTACAAAAGCACATCCACTGTTTAAAGTCACAAACACAACGAACTGTAACTTTTATGCATGCGCGAACCTATACATAGGATGTGTAGTCTGTGCCATAACATTTATTCCTGCAGGCTGCCCGTTTTGGCTGTCATACTTTTAAATGGCTTCGCAAGAAGTAGGCCTACATAGACCATAACTTACTGTCATCTTCTTAAGGAATTTTTCCCAATATTTCCCATAGCCTATATCGCTTTTCCTGAAGGGGTGTCTATTATTTTTAACTCGCATCTTCAGCTTCTTTACTGTTGACTTTACTCTATTGATGCTTTACTGTATTGATGCCAGCCTTCTTGTGATATTTTAAGTAGGCCTAGGCCTATTTGTAGAAATATATATTTAATTAATTTTAACTGACCCGCCCGCAAATGACCCGAATATCATTAAAATATTTTGTTTATGACTCATAACCGCGGGTGACCGCGGTCATCAGCGGGCAACCGCTTAATTTCGGGCAGACCGCGCAACACTGTCAGGGTCTGAACAGCAGACCTCACAAGTCTGAAAAATCATTTTGGTTCTCATTTTCAGAGCACCCTAACACCTTGTGGGAATATACAAAGATTTTTTTTATATTTGTTTCTTTATTCTCCATGATCCCTTCTAAATACAACCTGTGGTTGTATAGAGTAACCTGTGGTATACAAAACATATTGATGTCAATGGTGCATTTTGCCCATGTTCAGGGTGAAAAATTATATTTGCATAAGACAAGTCAAATTGGTGTTTTTAAAAAGAAGGGATCATAGAGAATAAAGAAAAAAAATATATACATATAAAAATGTATATTCCCACAAGGTGTTTGGGTGCTCTGAAAATGAGAACCAAATTATTTTTCAGACTTGTGAGGTCTGCTGTTCAGACCCTGAAGGGATTTATTTTTTGTCCATTGCTTTTTGTGTGTGTGTGTGTGAGTGTTTCTACTTATCTCAATAAGGAAAATAAATCAAGAGCCTATGTTTAGTACAAATATCTTCTGAAGGCCTAAACAGAGCCCAACCAAAAACTCCAATAAAATTTTGATCAACTTTGAGGGACAGCTATGACCATGCAGGATCATCCAGACCAAACTTGACGATTTTGCTACATACTATAGACTTCTGAAGTTTGCCTACAAAAAAGCTGCCATCTTTGACATCCGGTATCTGGCGATTTTTCCTATGGGAAAATAACATGGGGATTTTGAATTATCGCACCTGTTAAACTCTCGCGAAACTCCCCCCCCCCAAAAAAAAACTGGCTGTATCTTGGAAAGTATTAATCTTACATAAGTAAAAAGTATTTTACAGCGTGTCTCCTGGGTAACATAGGTACACCTGGTCATTTTTTCCGATTTTTTTTGAGACCGAGATTTTTTTAAGTGCGTGGGCCCTGGTTGAATTGACATGGAATGACCCTTTACAGTTTAAAGCAAACAACAAAAGTTTGCTAGGAATGTTCACCACTGTTTGACAAATGTCACAAGTTTGACAAACATTTCAGGCTTTAGGATCAACATCTAATTTCTAATCTGTACTCATTTTTTTGTAGTATACATGGATGGATCATTTTAACTTGAGATTCTCCGTTCTGTCCAGATGACTTTGTAAATATAAGACCAGATAATTTTTTAATCGAAGGTCCAGAATTGAGCAGCCCTGTCACAGCGCTTTCCATCTGCTGCAACCAAAGTCAACACTGCCACTGGGGTCAAGGGTCACAGTCTGGTTTGTACATCCATTTGTTAACATCAACATAATCTTAAACCTAAAATAAACAATGGCGTGATTTTTACGATCCGGTTAACCTGCACAAAATGTATTATGTGCCAACTTTTATTGAGATATGACACATTCTTTTATGTCCTTGTGTGAGAGGATAGATAGTAAGCAATGGTATTGGTGTTAAACCAATAAAGCGTGGGCATACTGTGTGCTACTTTGTTTTGCAAATATGTCGCTGAAACAGTGACTTCTTTTAAACAAATTAACCCAAGTCATGCTCAAAGGTAGGCCGTGCTTTGTGGCAATGTGTGCCTTAATGACTAACACAAATATTTGCTGCTTTGCGTAGAGGGGGGAGCCTTGAAAAGGCTGTATTCTTGTAGCCAGCTCTGAAGAGTGTTGTGGTATTTTGGTGGATTGAATGTGAATAGGCCCCTAGAGTTATATGAAAGCAGACATGGGTTCCCATTTTTCAAATAAAGAGAATCCGCACAGATCAACTTTAAAGACTGCCCCCACCACCACCACCTTAGCCTTTTATATGCAGGGATGAGCTGAAATCACTGGTCCGAAAAGATTCACTCTCCTGTTACAGTTAATGTTTGCATGTAGGAAATAACTGTGTGTACTACAGGGCAGTGAGGTCATCTTAGTCCTTCCTTTAAAGCCATGAATCATGCCACCGGAGCACTAAATATGGTTTAATGGTCTCTATGCACCGCCCAGGTAAAGGGAAAACAATAACAAGGAGGGTTTTGTGTTTGCCATGTCTGGAGGCTCAGATAAATAGATAATTCCTGTCGTGGTGAAGGCAGCACCCCTGCTTCCAGTAAGTTAACGTGAAGTTAACCGAGACATTAAATGAAATCCACTTACATTTTAAACGAATTTAAAACATAACCTAATGTTCTATTTAAAAATGGCTGAGTGTGATCAATAGTCACAAGCCCCTGAAGACATTAAACTACAAAGAACAAGATTTAAAGTACTAAGCTCTTCATTCCGTTATCATGGTAGACAGCGACTTACAGCTTCAGATTTGGGAGGCACCGGCGGTGGAGGTAGACTGAGGTCCGAGCTTAACAGGGGGCAGGCAGGGATGCTGACTGGGTACTGTAGCACGGGTGTCATGTTGCTCCTTACAACGGGCTTGCCGTGGTCTGTTAGTGTTAGCGCAGACGAGCATGGCGCCTGGTTCTTCATGTGGTCGAGCCACAGCTCTTCGTAGGGCACGTCGGGCTTGAGAGAGCTGGTCCCACTTGGGCTGCTCTCGGTCAGCTCGGGCAGCAGGTAGTCCGTCTCGGGACTGGGCTCGGGCGCTGCTGGCGGTGCGTACTCGCCGCACAGGCTCACGCAGCCCTGCAGGTTGACCTCGCTGTTGCCGTGCAGGTTGCTGCCGTAGACGCAGACGGAGAGCCGGTGGAAGGACTGGGTCAGCTCGTCGCGGGCCGAGCTCAGCGAGCTGGGCAGGTGCACATGGCCCGGGCAGCCGTTGCTGCCGCCCACTCCGACTCCTCCGCCACTCCCGCCGCCGCCACCACCACCACCACCACCACCCCCTCCGCCCCCTCCGGTCCCACCCACCCCGCCCCCGCCCTTCTTGGGGCTCTTGCCCTCCTCGCTCCAGTCCACACGCACGTCACGCACCGCCCGCGAGTAGTCGTCGATGTCGAACTGCTCCTGGCAGAAGGTGAACCAGCGGTGCACCACCGTCTCCAGCCACGGCTCGCCGTGCAGCAGGCCCTCGGGCAGCAGCAGGCGAGGCAGCGTGGCCACGTGCAGCGGGAAGTGCACGGGCAGCACCTTGTTGGTGCGCAGCGCGCAGCACACCACCACCGTCTTGGTCTGGATGTTGACCAGCTTGTAGCGGTGGCCCTCGCGGATCAGGTGCAGGTCGTGCTGGTTGCGTGGCGGGCTGCTGGGCACCGTCACGTTGACCGGCAGCCGCGTCTTCTCCACGATAGTGCGGATGGTGTGCTCGCCCTCTTGCATCTGCAGCTCCAGCGGCGAGCACGTGCTGAAGCGGCCCTTGCACTGGAAGGGCAGGCTGATGCTCTCGTTGGTGCGGTGGTTCATGCAGATGAGACACGGCATCTTGCCGCGGCCCAGCTTGCCCAGCGAGTTGAGCTTGCCGATGCGCTTGAGGATGGTGTTGAAGCGCGACTTCTCCTTGGCCGTCTTGGTGTACAGGATTTCGGCCTGACCCATGAGCGTCAGCTCGTCGCCCGTGCTCAGGGTGATGTTGTAAACCTCTGTGTCCTCATTACACTCACCTGAGGCCATCTGCATGTGGGAGCAAGAAACACCAGAACGTTTGAAACAGCCCAGGAATAAACAGTATCTGTTATCTTACATGCATGTGAATAGATGCAAGTACAGTATATTCTACCACTACGGACATCATTTTGGTGTGTCCCTAAAATGCTTTACTGATTGACATCCTTATAAAAGAATATGGAATACGTTGAAGGGGACTAATTTAGCCATAACATTTATTAGGCACAGGACTGACGTAAAGAAGACTGACCTTGACATTGAAAGTGATTTCCTCCATCACGTAAACCCGCTCGGGAAAAGCCTTGGCCACTTCCTCCACGCTGTTAAAGTACTGCACAGGTTCCTTGATGTCGCGGTCCTGTTCAAGTAACTTAAATTGGCCTAAGAGAAAGTAGGCAGTGATGAGGCCGTATAATGGCATAGACAGTGTCACTCACATAGTTTCAATGAAAGATGGGACAAATGGAAATCATATGCATCATATCACCATAATGTGATTTCAGAGCTTTTGAAAATGTCATTAGACTCCATTGTTACTGGCTAGGAACAATACCTTTAACAAAACATTAAGAACCGTTCTGTCAGCCTTAAACATCTACGGTTTATGTTCCTTCCCACACCCTTATTTACCAGTGTTCTGTACTGGTCATATGTCCTATATCAGAAACTAACCCATTTTCAGGGGTACTAGTCAAATAATAATTAAAAAGGTGAGTCTCACCTAAAAAGCAAGCAGGTTGCATCTATAAATATGGTAAATATTTCCATACCAAATTCGATCATATTCATCTAATTTCTAATGGACTGAAGAGAAGACTTGTTATTCTAGCTGAGTTCAACTATTGACTCACACCCTATTTGCCAGTAGCTGAAATTCTTTGAATGAAACAGCTGTCATTCCTTAAGCCCCAATGAGAATTCAGACTTTTTCACTAACACAGAAGTGCATTTTAAATGAAAACAAAGGAAACACAGCAAGAGCAAACCAACGGCATAGTTGATCGGCTCACCCTCGTAATGGACCGGGATCTCGATTTTAGGACCGATGACATAATGGCCTTCCTCCAGGCTATGGGCAGTGATTGTGGTCCACTGTCGACATGAGTGAATCAAGAGGTAGTCATTTTCACGCAATCCTTCCACAGTCTGGCCTAAAAAAAAAAAGAAGGAAAAAAAAACAGATTACACGGCCTGTTCAGATGTTATCTGACAACTGACTGATGATATAATGGGTGGTGAAATCTACACTCGAAGGCTGCCTTTTCAAACTCTCTCTCTCATATATATATATATATATATATATATACACACACACCATCACCATAATACGTAGCCCAAAAACAATGCGCGAGTTTAAAATCAGAGTAGGTTGGTTAGCCTACTTGTTGACCACAGTCTATGTTGTTGACATTTGACAGTCCACATCTCATGAACAGGTGCCAAAGATTAGAACTACAACCGGCAATCGACGACATACCACTAAAACATTTATTCCTCGAGATGTTAGTATTTGGTATTTAATAACATTTGTAGATGTATGCGCGTGGTATTTAATAACATTTGTAGATGTATGCGCGTGGTTAGACGAAGCGGCTGCAGAAATTAGTTGGTATTTTTCAGCGCCGATGTTATCATACTGTATTTAAATGTCTTATCTCGCTATATCCTGTTAACGTCAGCAAGCAAAGCATTCATTGAGAAGAAGGCCAACATATCCTACTATGCAGGCTTCCACAGGGAAATTCATAACACGCTACAAATTCTATTCAGCGAAATTACTACAATGTATATTGCTTGGAGGTTCGGAAAAGCCAGCCTTATGCACTGCTAGCTAGTCAGTACACATTCCTGTAGGACAGGCCAGATAACAGTGAAAAGCTGATGAAGTAAGCTCGAAATAGCCTTAATTTGAAGACAACACAAAGTATTGACTGCAGCTTGTCAGCTTTGGTGCAGCACAAATCGATGTGTTTGGGAAGCCAAATGGTACGCCGACTAGTAGGCATGCAGCGCCAGCACCCTCATAAAAGTGATTGCAATACCATTTTCCAATTCGGTTAACGTTAGCTCGTTAGGAATCTGGGGTGAACTGGTTGTTCACACAAGCTACCCTGCTAAATAGAACCAGCTTGCTAACATTGCTTCCATTTACATGGTTCTCGACAGGTTTTGGGTAGATAAGTGTTGCCTAGCTCAATTTCATTGTTTCGACGTCCCCAGCGTTAAGTTGGTAAATAAATGAATTACGAGTGATATATGAAACACAGTTTCCAACTAAGCTAAATGGCTAACAAAGTATGTTGGTTGTAACCAAGCTCTGCTAGCTACCTACGGGAAAGCCACCCACGTTCAGATTCTTGCAAAGTTGCCAACTTGCCTTGCTAGCGTGCTAGTTATGTAGCACAAGTTGATGAAGTTTACCCATTGTTTATCACTGAATAGCAAGAGAATGCGCTTACCACCATCCAGTTTCACAATTTGTGGCAGTCTGTAGGCACTGACAAGTCGATCCAGGGACAGAGTCGTCGTGCTCCATGCAACATCTTTTAAATTGTTGTACAACATTGATCCCAGGTCCATGTTAGCTGGCTAACACAATGACCTACCCGCCGCCGCATTCATTTGTTCTAAAAAATGGTTCTTGCATAGAGAATATTTTCTTTGATGCCGTTTTGTTTTTAGTTTAAAACAATCATGCATTGTCCAGCAGCCAAATCACCTCGACAGTCTATTTACACTGACAGGAAATGCCATATACCCAAACCATAGAAATCTCGTCCCTGGCAATGGGAATTTCCTCCTCCCAGCGCCTGTGGTTGCTTGGGCAACTTCAACTGACTTTAACCTTTGTTGACTTACAGCCCAGTAGGTCTGGCCCTAATCATAGTCTATGATCTGGCCCTAATCATTCTTTGAGTCACATTGACATGACTATTCAGTGCAGTTATGGGCTATTTGTTTGGCTTTATTATTTTATTATGCCCACATAAATAGGCTATATACAACGTCTGTCTGTGGTTTGCAGGCATTTGCATCATTTTCACTAAAGGTGAATGGCAGATTTATATGGAAAATGTCAGAAAGCCAAGCAGAAAAGTCCAGTTTGTGTCCACCTGAGGTAGCCTAGCCTAAAAGTAGATCAACCATTCCATTCCAAATAATGATTCTAGAACTGACACCCTAAGCCAGCTTGGAGCCTAGTCAAAGATTTCCATATTAAACCTCCTCTGGGCAGGGAGGCCCTTGAATAATCGTAAGCCACTTGGATTTTCAGAACTTTGCCTGAAGAAAGGCTTACCAGTGCTTCACAAATTAGCTGACATTTGTATAATAGGCTACCGGTAAATATGACTTGTGTTCTTACCCTAGCAACTGTGAATATGAGAGGAAATAATTAACCTCTTCTGCTCAATGAAACATCTTACTTCCCATCTGAAAGTTACGGGGGAGTGGTGGCAATACGAGAAGTCATTTACCTCCCTGTCAGTTTCAGTACTGTTGTCAGTGCCAGTCTGAACAGCATGTCTTTCCTAAACACTCTTCGACAGTGGGATCAGGCTGTGGCGTGTGTTGACCAAGGGGATGTTGAGACTGCCCTGAGGACATTTCTAGACATCAACGAGAAGAACTCCAAAATCTCCTTTAACATTGGCTGCCTTCAGCTGGCTAACAACAATTTTGAGGCTGCTGAGAAGGTTTGTTCCTCTTTCAGTTTGAACACAATTCAGTAATTAAAGCTTTTTAAAATCAAGCAAAGTGAGTGCCATTTTGCTATCGAGTCAAATAATGAGCTTTCCCAATAATTATTCAGTTTGTTTTCAAGGGTTTTCTTTGTCAAAGGTCTGTTTCTAATAAGACCTCACAGTGACTGATAAAACATATGTGAGAAAAGGAAGTAAAAGTAAGAGACCAATGTAATTCCTTTTCACAGCGGAACTTTTTTATGTTTGTTCTCTCTCACAGGCTTTTGACTGCAGTATTGGCAAGGATGAACATTTAGCTGTTGCTTTTTTCCAAAGAGGAATTACATTTTTAAAAAAGGAAAAGTATGTCTGGATTTTCCCTTATTTGGTGATTATGCAAAAAGTTGACTTTGTAGGAAAGATTACATCATCTCATAAGTGTGACCCACAACATAGTTCCTTGTTTGTTAGCTAATTTGACTTTGTCATTGTGGTATCTCAGTGTTTGACCAATAATGTGTTTTTTGTGTATGCAGTTTTGAAGAAGCTCTTGCAGACTTCAATAATGCCTTCAGAGAGTTAAGAGGAAATAATCTGATTGATTATAAACTCCTTGGCCTAAGATATAAACTCTATGCCTCTGAGGTAAGCAAGAAAGGATCACTGACATCACATTGCAGTGCACAAGATTTTTTGAAAAGCAGGATTTTTCTATTTAGTGTCCTTTAGGTATCCACACATGTCTTGAATGGGTAGAATTTCCTGTTTTTATATATATTGCAATCAAAACTGTCCAACATATTTCTATACATCTTACCTAGTCCACACACATTCCATGGATGCAGAATATTCTTAACAAATGTTAAGAAATACGTTAATCATAAAGAAATCACATTCTTGATGCATCCCTGTTACTTTAGGTCCTACATAACATGGCTTTAGCCCAAGCTCACCAAGGGGAATGGGACAAAGCCCAAGAAAGTCTCCTCAAAGCATTGGCCCTGAAGCCCAAGTTCAGACATGTGGACCTTGCCCTGGAAGCCATTCTGGTCAGAGCTCACTCCTGTCCTGTTTATCCATAGCTATTATTCATTTTTGTTCCTGATCTGTATTTGTTCCACATCTAGATTACGTGGCTATAGGGTCAAGGACAAGGTCATTATGACATCAGGTGTCCTGACACCTGTGTTGTCCAGGTGGTTAACAGCGATGCATAAAGACACATGTCATACTTGTCATTTCAAAGTAGTCAGTTGTCGTTGTCAATATAGATGGCATTTAATTGCACATCTTGAAATTCCCACCAATAATGCCAGTTTTAAGTGGTTTTATGGTTATATATTCTTTCTGCTATGTCTCTGATATGAGAAAAAGTGTGAAGGGTATGCTGCATATAGATGCAAAATAATCGTTACCTTCTTTTGTACAGAAACAGAAGCTCTTTGATCTAGTTGAAATACGACAGGGTCTGCTGTTCCACCCCAATAAACACTATGTGGCCGAACTACAGGAGAAAGACTACCTGGGGAAGGCCAAGGTATCGGCAGACTTTTTCATGCTGTCATTCATTCTGAATGGTTTATTTTCCAATGTGATATACAGTATATACAATAAATCATTTCTCAAAGTTGTATTTGAACTGTACTTAACTACTTGTTTGCACTGCTCTCTAGTTCTGTTGGAATGCTGAAATGGAATCCCAGTGTTTGTCCTGTGAAGCACCACTCACTCACAGTGTCTCATTGTCTGGAGATGAGTCTGATGCCCCTTACAAATTCTGCGAGAGCAATAACCCCACATAACCCTGTTTCCTCAGGTTGTGGCCTCAGTCGTTCACAAAGATGAATTCTCTGGCTTTGCTGCTCTGCAACCACAGGTTTGCAACTCCCCAATTATCTCATTAGAAATGAAAGAAGACGAAAATACGAGAATCCGCTCAGAACAGTCTGTTGTAAACACTGTAGAAATGATTATAAGGCCCTCTTTGTCTGACAGGCTGAAGACGTCCCAGCCACTCCGAAAGCCCCGGAGATCCTAAGGTAGAACCAGCACATGGTTGTATGAACTATCCCTTCCCCCTCAGTTATCTGTGACTAACTTTACAAATATTAACTACGTTAGATCTGTATGCATACTTTCAGCTTTGTTGGTGGAACCTTTTAGATGTTTCAGTTGACTTCTAAATGTCTGCAACAAAAATGTGATCCATTTGGTGATGATGTTATTGACCCTTTGGTCTCGGTCTTCCCAGAGCCCTGAAAGGAGAGCCTCACACAGTCCTGTACGAGTTCTCCCCCGAGACCAGTGACGAGCTGGCAGTGTTGCCAGGCAACATCGTCTTTGTCTTGCAGAAGGGAGATGACAACTGGGCCTCTGTCATCTTTAATGAGAGGGTGAGCACGTTTGCATGTCTGGTGGCTGGCCATGCCGGGGTCAGTAACGAATTTACAGCTTCTTTCAGACGCTTTGGTGCATTTCTCAAATCATCATTAACGGTTGCACAACAGTAAGTGCATTTTTCAAAACAATTTATGCAAACTGCATCACATAGTGGATTATTTGCTCAAAATGCTTAGATTATTCCTAAAGTTCCCGTGTCACTGTTGTGAACAAGATAGTCAAAATTATCAGCAATGTTGTCAATATAACAGGGCTGCTCTTTTTTGCCATATATCAATTTCAACAGTAAACATTACACATTATGTGGGAGATTGTAAATCAATTCATATATACTGTATACTTTCACAGTATTGTTTACTGCAGTTTGTTTCCAGACCATGGCATTCATTGCTATACAGGAAAAAAAGACAAGACTGTTTTACTATACTGTTCATTCCAAAAAAGTGTAATAGAAATGGCAAAATTATACTTGACAGTTAACATATGACAACTGGTTAAACACTTTTTTCACTGGTTTACAGGAAAACCTATCCATAGATTCCAACATGCAGTCTATTTGTTTATTTAATTGTCTTAATGTCATTGCAGTATTCTGGCTCAGTAGAGATTAAATAGATAGAGCAGTGCAGACACATCCAATGTCATATGTCATGGCCTACAGCAGACTGTAATCCAATTACATTAAACATGGGATTTCATGGATTTTTCTTTTTCAGAGGGGACTTGTTCCTTATAATTACCTTGAGCCCTTGGACCTTTCATCTAAGCAGGGACAGGTAACGTTTACTTTACTGGTGGCATATCATGTGATCTGCACACCCTGTCACATTTGCTTTCCGAACTGTGGTATGTATTTAGTCTATGGATTGTTTTTCCTTTAGCAATCTCTCTTGTCCAGAAATATATAAAAACATATGCTGTAATAAAATATTACAGCTATTTTAAAACAACAAATATACAACATCCTATACCATATGTGCATGTGCTACAAGGATTGTCCTGTTATGATTTTGTTTGTTTGATATTATTATAGAATGGAGGAAATGAGATCCCAGCTCCACCATTCAAAGAGCCCCCGATCAGGCCTGTGAGACATTCAGGTGAGATAGACAGGACACCAGACCTGTGGGACATTCATGTGAGATAGACAGGACAAGAGTGTATATGTACTGCAGTCTTTATATTTAAGAGATACATGAGTACAAGATGACACATAACTATGTATGTATATGAATGAACTGTTTCTACTAAACAAATCAAATTATGAAAATAATGGAATTCTTCATTTTGACAGCACTGTCTGACTGCCCTGATGATGTATATGTAAATGAGGTACGAATGTGTGACGGAATATGATTTTTGTTCTTCAATATTAGATATGCTGTTTACTTTGTGAGCTCCTCTCCTAATTACCTCATGTTGTCATAGGCTGAGTGGTCACAGGAACTCCTTGGGTGCATTGTAAAGGTCCACTTCCTGTACACTGTGGTGATCAGAGCAATGCCTGGAATTCCCTATGAGGCCATGCTGCAGAAAATCAGCAACAAGTTCAACCTGCCCGCCTCCGCACTTTCTCTCAGGCAAGGCATGCATACTTAATAAACCAAACATTATGAGTAACTTGGCCTGTAAAGACTGACTTCTATTCACTAGGCTGTCTTTAGCTTAAGCAGGAGCTTTTGTCTTGATTAACATACACTAACTCATTGAAAATGGTATCAATACATGTAAAATAACTAGAAAATGCAAGATACTTTAGCAATGTGATACTCCTTGTAAAAGATAGTATCTAAGTTCAGATTACATACTCTTACATTATAAAAACACTCATACTTTTTTCCTTCAGCTATGTGAGATCTGGTGAAAGAGTGACCATTGGGGAGTCAGAGATGACGATGGTGTGGCACTGCATGCGCAGTGGCCGTCTGACATTGTGGTGTGCCCAGTCTGAGGTATAGTAGCTAGGGCAATGCATCGCTATTTGCAGGGATCATTAAAGCCATCACCATACCAACTCTAATTTCTATTCACTGTCAATGTATTTTCACTAAAATGTTGCATAATGTGTTACTGATAGCTTCTTTTGTCACTGCAAAATGCTACACTTAATACTTACATGACATCAAAAACACTGACATGCAGTACTGCAGTGCGATGTGAGATGTAGTCTATGTGAGTATATGTGTCTGAAGGAGAAACATGTCTCTCAAAGGACCCAAAGGTGGAGCCACCCAAACAGCAGGCTCTGGCTCTGTACTCTTACGAGGCCTCCAGTCCAGAGGATCTCGAGTTCTCCCAAGGCGATCTCATCACAATCCTCTCCAAAGGTAATTTCTGTATAGTTATGTATTTAAAAAAATAGTTAATTTCTACATAATACTAAACTTTAATTATACTTTCGACTCATTAAACATTTCAGTGCCTGAGTGGGTATGTCTGAATAGCTGAATTATATTTTACATTTAAAGTCTCTGACTTGACTTTTTTTGGCAGTTAACACAGACTGGCTTGAAGGACAGTGTAAAGGAAAGATTGGCATCTTCCCTGCATCTTTTGTACAAAGTCTTCACAAAGATTAACATTGGTGCTTTAATCTTTTTGTATGTCTGAACAGTCATCATTCATCCTATTGATCCCTCTTTAGTAATTTGTGATTTAAAGCCACCTCTCCATAAAATAGACTTCATTACTCTTGTTTGTAATTTTCATCTGGTTACAAACCTTGTTTCTTTATCAATTCAGTATTTGTCCTTTTTATTATTTGAAGGCGGCCTACATATTCAGTTTTGAAGCAATTATTTATTGTTTTACTAACATTTTCGAAAGACGCATAACAGTGCAGTGTAAACATATGACCGTTTTTTTTTAAATATATTGTTAAATAATGATTACTGATGAATATTTCATATATATCTGTCAATTAATAAATGTTTATTAATTTATCATGGATCATTCTTTGATTGATATATACATTAATATTGACAGCAACAGCAAAAAGTGAAAAAAAACAAAAAAAACAAAACTGTGATTCTGGAAGATGAGCATAATTTAAACAGGCCTTTGTTCCTGGCACATAATGCTACTGTTGTACACATGCCACGGTTTACTTATGTCCTCCAGAATCTTGGGTTTGTTGTGAAAAGGGCCAATATTTTGGCGGTGCGTTGTTCCGTTCAGCATGAATAGTTAGCATTGTCCTCGCCCTCCTCCTCGTAAGCGATGGCGATGCCTTTGCGTCCCTCCACAGCCTTAACCACCGGCGTCTGGCCCAGCCGCGGCTCCAGGCCCTGCCAGCTCCGGCCCGACAGGAAGGCGGCTGCCAAACAGCAGACAGCAGGGATTAGCCCCAGACATGCCAGCACAAGTGGTCTCTCTCTCCACTCAGACGGGCCCAAAAACAACAGCAGGCTGTCTCTCCCTGCCCTCTCACAGTTTACCAGACAACACGTTGAACCTCCACAAGTGTTTGAGCGTAACAAACACAAACATCAGTATTGTAATTTATTATAAAGATTAGTTAAGTGTGATATTGAGATTTTATTATATGTACTGTTGTTAAACATACATATTTCTAATAATGGATAGGGTATTTTAAATTATAATACAAAACATACATTTTAGAAAGTAAAAGTAGAGAAAACTGTTTTGATGTATGTGGCATGCAAGCTGTGTGCTCCCCACCTGCTTTGTTGGCATTGGCTACTGTCATGGATTGGTTCCTGGGTACGAGGGAGGACGGCGAAGACTCTGCCTTGGCCTGCTCTGAGTCCTGTAGGCCTGTGGCTCTCAACGACCCCGTGATCAGAGACACATCTGTAACAGTCTCCTCGTTGGCATCAGGGAGATCCACATGACTGCAACCACCTACAAAAGAGGCCAAGATTAACCTCAGAATCATATCAAATGCCACATGATGAAGGGACATTAGCCTTTTTAAGGCATTATACACTAACGGTCAAAATTTGGGGTCACTTAGAAATTTCCATTCCACTACATTATAGACAGAATACCAGCTGAGATCAGTTGCATTGTTTTTTTTTAATCAGGGCAGCAGTTTTCAGATTACATTATGTGCTTACATAATTGCAAAAGGGTTGTGAAAGAAATGGCTGATCTTTAATATCTAAATTGCCCATTATTAGCAACCATTCATCCAATGTTGCAAAGGCACATTTTGTTTGCTAATCTGATATCATTTTAAAAGGCTAATTGAGAAAACATTGGACAACCCTTTTGCAATTATGTAAGCACCTAATGTAATCTGAAAACTGCTACCCTGATTAAAAAAATCAATGCAACTGATCTCAACTGGTATTCTGTCAATAATGGAATGGAATGGCAATTTCTAAGTTACCCCAAACTTTTGACCGGTAGTGTATATTACTTATAAATGTAATGAAGCGGAAAGGGGCACAGTTATATCATCTAATAAGTGCACCAGGTGTACATAAACACTTTAATGTGCACTTCATCACAGAAGACCTGACAGGCCTATGACAGGGAGCCGTAATGAACATTACTGCCATCTACATGTCAGATTGTTCACTGCAACCCATCGAGGCAAAATATCACTCTTCTAACATATCAAGAAAAAAAAGAAAACATAGGGAACAGATCAGTGATAGATACATCACCGCTTAGAAACAGAACTTTATACCCGGCAACAGATCTCTGAAGTCTGTGAAATACTCTCCGGTCCATTCCCGGTTGCTGTTGCAGGCCATCTCCATCTCGAAAGGTGTGACCACCGGGCGGTAGAACTCACTGGAGTCCAGTAGGGAGTTCTCAGGGCAGGCCACCAGCACGTATATGTCTATCTCCAGGAAATTAGCCAGCTTGGCAACATTCAGCTTCCCCATGGCAAACATGTAGCTCTTCTTGCCTGCCCTGCGAATGCTCTCTTTCAGTCGATCAATGATGGCAAGGTAACTCGCCACCCCTAGTGTGCCAACCAGGATACCCACCACGCCGGCGTCTTTGGCTCGCTCGATTGCATAGTAGCGCTTCATCAGGGCTTTGTTGACGTTGACGGACTCAGCCCGACCTATTGACGTCTCAGGGTCAAAGGAGCTGAAAGGGCAGCGGTTCCACGTCATTATGAAGTTGGTGAGTGTGGCACCTTCCTGGCCAACATAGAACATACAGTAATCCTCTACTCTCACACCCTCTTCCAGGCAAAAGCGCCGGCCAAATTTCTGCACCACTTTGCTGTCTGTCCCTGGTGCTGGACCATTGCAGTCAGATTCTGATGGTGAGCCTTGCGCCTGTTCATGACTCTGACAGTGATCCATCACAAGAGTGGAGGCAACAATGTTGGGATATGTCTCCTTTAATAACTTCACCAGTGCATCTATAGAGAAAATGAACCAGACAAAGACACAGGTGTCTTATTTGTTAAAAACACCATACAAAAAACATACCCCTGTGTGACCGAGATGACTCCACAGGACCATACCTAAGAAAAGCAACGACTCACCTATGGCATGTGAATAGATGACATCATACAATATGACCACATGACTCTGAGAGTCTGGATAAAGTTCCTTGAAGGAAAGGGCACACTGCTGAGGGTCAATGGGCTGCCTCCCAAAGACATACATGAGAGGAAGCCGCTTGGACGGACTGAGACATGTTCTCCCATAATGCACTATACAGTCTGCGCCGATATGCTCTGCAGCAACCTCATCAACACAGCAACTGAAAGAAAAGGATACATTAGAGAGAAAGTTGAGTTGTGATGCTTTATTACATGATAATGTCCAAGCAGACTGTACATCCAAATGGATGATGGTGTACTTTACCTGCCATATGAGGTGTCACCTAAGATGTAGGTTTTAGCTTCTGAATTATTCTCTATTTCAGCCGAGATTGGAATGGAATCGACCAGGAGATCATCGGGAAATTGCAGGGCAACCTGTTGAAAATTACAGAATTTATATTGCACTGACTACTGAAAAGTCAGCTCTGGAAAAAAAAACAGCTTTGAGTGGCACAAATAATCTATGCTGTTATTAAACATTTCTGACAGTGGCCATCTCAGTTCTTTATGACTAAAAAGCCACTGAGTAATACTATAATACCAGATACAAAGTGTATAAACCATATCCTGTCTACATACCTTCTTGAACTGGTTATCGTTGATGAAATGACAGGTCTCCTTGATTTGGTAAAGCTCTTCCCAGCTTCCAGCAGGACGGTCTGTTCTGATCGAGGCTACATCCACACAGCGCTGAATGACCAGCTCGCTGTTAGTGCTGAAAGCGTCTGTCATGACGTCTACGGGATTACAAGGTAAATTCAATTAGATAGATAGATACTTTATTGATCCCCAAGGGGAAACTCAAGATCCCAGTAGCTTATGACACCACACAGAACAACATAAACACGATGATAAAGAAAACCAATCCACATGACTATTTGTATGCTTTTAGGTTTCAAAATGACATCGAAAGTGTTGGTTTGCATTCATTATCCTACATTAAGCATGGTAGCAGCCTGATATATTTGATATAACTTCATAATTTGTTTGAAAATAACTTCACCATTTAGCTCAACCTACTATCCTTAATGTATAATTTGTAGCTTATTTTTTGTTCTACTGACAGGAATGTTTACCTACTCAATGTACTAGCTCTGGCTGGGTTCACTAATGAAGTAGAAGCTAGTAGTAACGTCAACTGACAGTGTGGTGTGCCCTGCGAATAGGTAACTTGTAACTTCATTCCACCTCAAATGACCAGAAACCACATAGCATTGACAACATAAAACAGTACAAAATGAGCATAATGAACTATTGCATAAATGTCACAATTGACAGTTTGTAAAACGTACCAGGATAATAGAAGAGGTAACATGTTAGAGCCCACGTGAAATGTGTACTACAGACCGTTTCGCCCAGCACTTCCTGTTTACTTCTTCTTGTATTTGTTTCAAGTATGTCGCCATCTGCTGTTCTGGAGGAATTGTACCCCACCCATTGATTGCAAGTACCCAAGTATTTCTTTTTCTTTAGGTACGCATCATTGAAACAAATGGTTAGATGGATTGTATATGTTTTACGTAAAATAGTTTTAACAAACGTGTTAAATATATTCTTAGTAAAAATATTAAAACTAAATTGTTCATTAAGTTATGTGCAGTCATTATCAAGTTAAATAACAGAAATCTACTGACACAATTTGAGCATTTTATATCCAATGTAACAGTTTTATTACCCATGAAAACCAAATGGTCCATTTGCTGTCATGCAGTTTGTCATCACTTGGTCACAATTTCAGCATCCAGTAGAAAAAGTATTTTCATGAAACCGTATCAAGATATTAACATTCTCTTTAACATTTATAACGGATGTCTCACAAGACTGTTTGAAAATGTTTAGTATCTTAGTGTAATGCAGAATGTCTAGAAATATAAAAAAATATTCAATATACTAAATCTTTTGTTGGCACCTGAGGAAGTCCCCTTGTCATATTTACAAAACCTATAAAATCTAAAGTTTCAAAGGTACAGGGTCTTCATGCATAGTTGTACATTTGGTCATACAGTGCCTCTTCCTGCAGGTCATTAGTATGTCCAAGGCAGTGTTTTTATTGGACATTAGTATGTCCAAGGCAAGTTCAATACGCAATCTTCCAGGTTATACTTTATTCTAAAAACACTTATAAAAAAATAATTTGTGTCAAGTGGCCAAAAGGTTCCTTCCTTCACTGTTCATGTTCACTTAGACTGAGTGAAGATATTCAAATTGACTTCAGTTAAAAGTGGTAAGTCTAAGATAATTTCACTTTTGGTACTATTGATTCTCTAAAACATCAGGTGTGTACGTGAAGTCAAGAGCAGACAAATAGATAAAATGCCTCGCCAACCTCACAAAGCATCCCTTTTAAAAACAGCAAACAACAACAACAGTTTGTGCGATTCTACAGTTTGTGCGATTTTTGTCCACATTCTCATTGTGCCGAGACCATCTTTAATTGAGTCCATTCAGATGTGACTGTCCAGTGGTTCATCGTTCTGATCTACATCCATATCCGATAGAATCCCAGAACCACAGTGAGACAGGTGAAGACAGAACCTGTAATGAGGGAAAGCTTAGTTTCAGGCAAACCAGTAACAGAGCCACATCTAAACCTCGCAGCCTAAATTAAGCCCCCTGCCAGTACGAGATGGTTGATGCTTGCACTGTCACTGCAGGTGTTATGCTTTATGTCCGCTCAACAAAAACAAAGTATTTTATCTAATACATCTGGGCAGACCTCTAATGCATCAGCTGTAGGACAGGGTAGGACCTCAGGGTAGGACCTGTGGTGCCAAAAGACAAAAAGTTACCTGCGAGGTATTTTATGGTGTCCAGTTTGTGTGATTCTAGCAGGGTCTTCAGGCCAGCTACCTCTGTGTCAATCTTCATGTTAATCTGAGTGACATGGCGCTCATTTTCTGCATTCTGGAAATTATGAAATGTTATCATCATAAACAAGTACAGTAACAAATATGATCTCTTCTGCGCATTGGTATTAACTGATTCACTCATGATTATCAAATCACCTTTAAACAGCCCATTTAACCCATTAATAACCATGTAATTAATTTAGCTGTACCATCTCCATCATTTCATTCCGTGCTTCCAGAAGCTTCTTTCCGTGCTCTGCTTTCTATGACAGATGAAATCAATTGATCAGAACATAAACATAGTACAAATATCAGTGAATTACTATTACTTGTTTGATATTCTGTTAAGATCTGAAATGATCAGATATTTTGTGCTAAGAATGTTTTATAACACAACAATATTAATCCATATAATTATAATGTCAGACATACCATCTCTTTCATTCTGCTCTTCTCTACATTCATATCCATGATTGCGTCAGATCGGACTTTGTTCATCACATCCTGTGGTTGGGAAGTTGACAGTTCAGTTGTTAACAGTAAAGCAAAAGACATTATTTGATAACAGTGGCATGCTTCCTAGTACTGTATGGGAAGCACTGAAACTGAAATATGGTTTCTCTGAGAAATTATGCCATAACTCTCATATATGTAGTTAAACACTTACAGCTAGTTGCATCTTCAGCTGCAGTAGCTCTATTTTCACTTTCTGTGGGAAGACGTATGGGTGAGATTAGCACATCAAAGACAGAAGTCAATATATACAAGTGCTTTCTTTTAGATTAAAGTTCAAAGCACTGCACAGCACATATGGATCGAAGTCAGATGGTCTATTATGGTTTCATGACACAGTCAGTACTATGTGCATTTAACCTACAGCAGCACTCACTTACCTCATTCTCTGACAGCAGAGCAGAGAATTCACTCTTCTCCAGGATGATCATGTCCTTTTTCACAGCGACAATGTGAGACATCACTCGCTGCAACATAATTTCCTTATAAACAAAAACAAAAAAGAATCACATAATATGCCATACCTGTTTAGTCAGTATCCTTGTGTAATTTCATTCAAATAACTATTTTGGAAACCTTACAGGATGAAGAATCAGAAAATCTTTGATTCCAAATTTTTCCAAGGCCATTGGATTTTCAAAATGGGGACATTTAATTACTAATTTCTCAATCTCACATCTCCAAGATTACCTTGGATTGAATTTCCAGCAGTCAAATTGTAATATTGGGTGGCAAAATCCAATGGTACTAATGTCAAATAGATGTACAGTAGATGATCATTAACCTATGTCTGGGTTGTTGTTTTAGCTTTTACTACAAAATAACTGCCTCAATGTTGTTTTTTTGTGTGTGTGGTGTGAAGGGTTGCCGGTAGGGGGAAATGAAGATGTACCCCACACACACACTCATGAGCAGCACACACAGAAGCAAACATAGTGAACTGGACTAGTGGTTGCAGCTCCAACTTCCAAGACGTGTTTAACACATTTCCAAGCTTTTGTTGACAAAACTTTACAGTTACAGTTGACACTTTACTTTACAGATACAAGGAAGTTTATTGTCACATGCATATAGTTACTGGAAGTAAGAAATGCAGTGAAATTATGTCTGGTGTCAGCATACAAATTCACCTTGTTCTTGCCCCATCTGAAATGACTTCTCTACTTTTGCTGCCTCCATCCTTTCTGTATTTGTTGTGTAAAAAAACGTTGTATATGATGGCACTGAAGTCTTAAGTTAGTGAATTGGCTAACAGTGTTAGTTGGTAACCAAATAGCTGCGTAGGCTACGTGCATTCTCTTTCCTGCTGATTTGCGTTCAGTAGCCAAGTGCGTAATATTGCAAAAGTTGAAAAAATAAATGTGTTTATTGTAGCCTACAGAAAATAAATAGCCTATCATACTGTCAGTTAATTGCCTACAGTGCAGTGAAGAGTTTGGAGAGTAAAGTTATAGGGCAACTTGAAGTTTTAGGAAAATAATTTACGAACCAGAACATAAAGACCATGAAGCTTCTATTTCTTGCAGCTGTTAAAACACCCGCTAGATAGTTTAAATACCCACCAACATTCGTTTTTGCAGTACAGATTATTTCTAAAAGTTATTTGTCTACTACTGGCTGATTTATCAAACGAGTGCTTTCTCGTTCGTCCTCCGCAAACTACAGGTGTTTCGGTAGAGAGCCATTGAATAAGCAATGACAAGCAATTTCTGTAACACCTTTTGTGACATTCAGCAATTATCTCCTCATTTAATGTGAGTTCCTTCGGACAATAGGCCTACGTTCTACTCTACGTGCAGTTGTCCTCCATCTCAGTTGCATCCGTTTTCTAATTTTGAAGGTTCTAAAACATTATTATGGTTCACTGAATCCTTCTCGTTTTCTTTCATTTGTCCAGCTAACTTTTCCATTGAACCTAGCCATTTATGATGGATTACACACTCGACATTCTGAAATGTCCTGCACGATCAAGGCCAAATTAAGTTATCACGCAGTCACTGTGTCAGCAGCATGAGTGCTGACGGTGACGGTGCGTTTCTGATGTCAGATTATTATGTAGGCTAGCCTACTAGACTGTTCTCATGTTGCAGCGCTTTACTTATATGAAGTAGCATTAATCAATATGAGGGGCAGAGGGGGATAAATGTTGTCCCCCCCGACGATAAAAATAATTTAGCAGAGGTAGGGATAGGAAAACCAGAGGGGGGGAAATCCTCACCACCTCCCCCCCTACAAATCGCACCCTGCCCGTAGCACACACAGATTTTCAAGCCTCTGGGCTATATGGCATTGGACCTTACGAAACACGACCAAACTGACATAACTTTAATGACTGATCGAGTAAACCATGATGAGGGAGGCATAAGGAAATGCATGATTAAACCATAGACTGTATAAAAGGATTAAATGGTCATTCACCTGCTGCGTTTTGGTTACCATGTCTGCATACATGGTGTCCATGTTGGCATTGGTTGTCTTCACCATAACTGAGACAATAGCTTCAGACTGCTCCGTGCTGAATCCTGTCAGTAAACAACAGACACCAACAACCGATCAGCCATCCTTCCCAGGTATTGATACAGCAGCCTGACTGATTCAAACCCAAAAGAATTGGAAATCTTACCATTCCCTTCCAGGAGACGCACTATGGCATGTGTGTCAAAGAAGAGCTTCCTGCTGCCAGACTTCACCATATCTGTTTTTCTCACGTCATACTGTAGAAATGTCATGGATGTGCTGAGCTCTTTAACAAGATAAGGAAAAAAAATATATATATATATATATATTAGAAAGTCAAGTGCATGTGAGCCACATTCAATGTATAATATGTATGTAGCATCACACTAGTGTTCATTCAACGGGTGTAAACAATCTAATTTCAACAGGTAGGCCAACAGAAGGACATTGCCGTTTTTACATGAATTAAGTCAGATACACATGCAGAAAGTGCACGAGGATATATGGAATGTCAGCACTCTAAAAAAAGGGGGAAATAAACAGGTACCTCTGACTAACAACTTGGTGCGTTTCAGAAGGACCGGGTCCTTCCCAACGTTTAGAAACGTCGGGGTTTGAGATGTATTGTTAGCAAATATATAACCAACGTGCATCTTCTGCTTCCCTCTGATGCATAACATCTTGCAGACTCGAGATGATATACGCCAGGGCGGTAAGTCTGCAGTCAACGAAAGCTTTTGAAACCATCGGAGATATAGACGTCGAAGGACTTCCAAAGGTTGTTGAACGGTAGGGCTGACAAGTCTGTCTTGCCCTAAGACAGAGGAGTCGACGAAAGAACGTCCCGTCTTTCCACGCTGAGTACAGCCTTTCCCAAAGTCAAAAAGTTGTGGAGCAGATCTGCTCCCACAAGAACCTATCACGTTATGAGGAAACCGGAGGAGCATTTCTCAGATATGTGTGTAAAATGTAGGCTACACACAACAGTCAACTTCCGTGCATGCGCTGTCAAAAACTTCCCGTTACAGTACACAAACGTAGTGACGTAGTGAGTACATGTACGCCGTAGGGCTCTTTAAAGGGACACTTCACCGATTAGCATAAGCTTTGTATCAGTAGAAACGCAGTATTTTCGAATGACCGTGCTAATTCCCTCCCTCATGTCCCCCTGAGACGAGAGATATCTATATTTTTTGTCTGGAAAAAGCCCTCCGATGAGCAAAAAATCATAATTTTGTGTCATCAGACGATTTTTTGGGCAGAGGCTGGAGACTAGCCTGGCTCCGCCCTCCTACGTAGGCCTACTTCCGCTCAATTTTAATAGACCCTTATTAGACATTCTCTGATAGACCTCTGAAGTTCGCCTACAAAAAAGCTGCCATCTTTGACATCCGGTATCTGGCGATTTTACCTATGGGAAAATAACATGGGGATTTTCAATCATCGTACCTGTTAAACTCTCGCGGGGATGAAAAAGTCTGAAATGCAGATGTTTTCCTGAACACACTTTTGTCCTCTGCCTTCGAGTGGATACTGTGATCTCCAGTACGTGAAGGCGGCACACTTAGATTTTTGCTAGGCTACCCCAGAGCTAACTTGCAATGCAACTTGCCATAGTTAGCTTCAATTAACAACCGGATCTCCTTATGGGCAAAAATGTCCGTTTTGGTTCTTTTTTGTAGGCGAACTTCAGAGGTCTATTTCCCTTCAGTACGTAGTCTGGGTCAGCGTGGCTGAGAACGATGACTATGAGGTCGTGCGAAGACGAAACCGAAACTTATTGTGATAAACAGAAGTAGCAACGCCTGCAAACGTAAAAAAAATGCTGTTGGAAAAATGCAGAATTTTTTTTTTTAAGTATATTTTTTGGGCTTTTTATGCCTTTAATCAGATAGGATAGTGGAGATTGACAGGAAGTGAGTGGGAGAGAGAGTCGGGGTGGGAAGGAAAGGACCACGGGGCGGGAATCGAACCCGGGGCGCCGGCGTACAGTGCAGGTGCCCTCAGCCAGTCGCGCCACTGCTGGGGCCGCAGAAATGTATTTAAAGCAAAGGTAGACTCACATTGTTTCCTAACTGTTGATGCTGTTTTTTGTCAGTTTGTAAAGTTTAGGCAAAGTAGGAAGTACATTAGGGATCTCTGATCAATATTTGGTAAGGCTGGAGCAATGATTTCAAAGTTAGTGCCCGTCACGATGCAAGTGTTCCAAACGTTTCCCTATCGAGAACTGCCTGTACACTCTCTGTACAAATGAAATGTACGTACGAGAGTCTGGATATTTCCAAGGTAGGAGACTATATCTCCAGTTCCGCATGCTTTCAACCCGCCCATAAGGGGTGGGCTTGCTTTTACTGCTTATGGGGTGTGACCATAGACAGTAAAAGAAATAGATAAACAGACTCTGTTGTTTTCAATGGGAGGGCACTGACACAAATTCAAACGTTTTTTCAGTTGGCCTCCCATCGTACTGAGCAGACTAAAACTTAACTTTGTGACATTGCCATCCAACTGAATCTTGTAACTCATCTGATAGATGGTTCACACAGAAATTCTTCTCACACTTCCTTCGCATTCAAAGTCATCAAAGTTAAACATTTATTTATTTATTATTATTAACATCATCATCACAATTGATATCAAGTATATCAAGTATATCAAGTGTTCATGTTGAAACTACCTGACATGAACATCTTCAAACACAGTCAATGGTAAAACAAACAAAAAAAGTTATAATCTTCTTTCCGCTTTTCCGACCTACTGTCAATCCATCGAAAACCTCTTGAATGATTTTTTTTAGGCCTCTGTAATGCTTTACATTAACATACTGTACTGTACAATGGTCTTGTAAGCTACATAGCTTTTCCATTGGTTTTGCTCATGAGTTTCCGTGCTGGGTAGACTTCAGGCTGGACTGAGCTTCTTATCCAAACAATACATCTCGCTATCTCGCTAAGGTACAACAGAAATACGCAGGCATAATTACGTCAAAGTTAGCTTCCCTACAACCGGACATGCTAAATATTCTTCTTACGGGAACCCAACGTTATGTACGAGGTAGTTGAGCCTGTTTTGCCTTGTACTGGAAGATCTGAAGATCTGGTGTGTATCCAGGACCCCCCTATCCATTTGTGGCACAAAAGTATGGTGCTCTACATACTGCCATTTCCTCAGCCAATTTCGCAAGAGGATTGACACCACCAGTCCGCCGCAGCTCGAGCCGGCCCGGGCTCTTCCTACTAACTGATAGGCAGGTCTTGCTGCAGGCCTCCTCCTCAATCATCCTCAACTGTTCATCGCTTGCTGTACCTGTATACAGGTAGTCACAGCATCGGATTCGCACACCAGATCTTCAGAATCCCCATTTGCCATATCAGTTTCAAAATCCACCATCATCCTTACTTATCAGCTTTCTCTGCAGAGCAACAGCATAGCATGTTAGCTTAGCTCAAAAGAAAGATTCTTAAAAGAAGACACTTTCTAAATTCTCGGAGTGAGGTCACACCCCAATAGACAGTAAAAGAAACTGAGAGATGTAGTCTCCAGCCTCTGCCTAAAAAATCCTCCGATGACCCAAAATTATGATTTTTGCGTCATCTGAAGATTTTTTACAGACAGAAAATACATATATCTCTCGTCTCAGGTGGACATGAGGGAGGGGAAGCACAGACATTCGAAAATACTACTGGGTTTCTACTGATACAAAGCTTAATGCTAATCGGTGAAGTGTCCCTTTAAAGTTACTTTTCTCGCAAACCGTTCACCACAGTGACTAGCAGCCACCATCGTTTAAAAGCTGAGAAAAGGTTCTTTCTTGTGATGTGATACATGTGATGTCTGTGAGATGAGTAGGTTATTTTACGAGTAGTTCAACAGACAAGAATGGGTGAATTTGGACGTGCGCTGTCACTTTCTCCACTGCTTAAAAGACTTAAAATGCTTAAAATCGCTATGAGTTGGACGCAAAGCAAGGATTGAAAGAAGGGGGCACCAATAAGGCCAAATGGGCTTGTGAACCTCTGATTTTCAAAGGGCCATCACACCCAAAGCAAGGGGCAACGACGATCATGGCCGTTGTGGCTGCCGTGAAATTCCAACCCTGGTCTCACCTAAGGAAGTGGTATAAATAGAGAAAAGCAGGGGCCCTAATACTGATCCCTGAGACACACCTGTGGTGAGGTCATGAGACTTTGATACCTGTCCCTGCCAAGACACGCTGAAAGAACGACCTTTAAGGTAAGATTCAAACCAAGAACTTTCCCAGAAATTCCCAGTTCAGATCGTGTAGAAAGGAGAATGTTTTTGGTTTTAAAGCCCTAGCTATCTGGCCACCTGTGGCCCGGACTACTGTACCAAATTGTACTACTCATCTATCATATCATATCTTGACAGTACTTAATTTAAAGTTGCCCTGCCACACGTATTTCATTACTTTGTGGTAATGTCTGAAGTTCTACCATGGACTCTGTAACATTTTTTGTGGAAAACATGCCTTGGTTACCTTGTTTCAAGCCATTCTAGCGTGGTATTGAAAGCCTGCATAAAGACTCAGCTCGATTTGCACCAGTTCTCATTAATATTCAACGAGCTAAGCTGCTTGACTCTGATTGGCTAACAGCTAGTAGGTTTCCTCCATAACATGAGTGCTAGCATTGTCCAAATGTGCATAAATAAATCCTGCTAGGCTAGCGAGTTCATTAAACCTGTAGCACTTCCTTGAGTTGACAATAACGTTTTACTTACGGGCACTGGTCGTAGACTGCTGCGATGGTAGCCTACTGCTCCAGGCTTCAACAGCAACCTTTTTGCAAAGCCTATAGCAATGTTCCAAAAAAATAAACTGAAGCCATGATCCTCAAATCTGGGTTCTTGGGCAAAATGCATTGTTGAAGTTCTATTCGTGCATAGCCCGTTGACATTCAGCCATCCTTGCATAGGCCTACTAAAACAGTCACAAAGCTAAACGAATTTTGTGGGCATGGTCTCAACTGGGCAGCTCATGAATAGTAATGAGCTCATCAATTCCACGTCAATCTGAAGAGCTTTTGCAATTGGCCTAATTTCTCTGCTTTTTCTTTTCAGTGGCTGGAGCTGACTAAGGAGGTAGCTGTTTATTTTCACATTCACAACATAGCACAAACACATATAGACCTAAAATGTTAAAATGCAAGTAAAAACGGTTTTGTGTGGCAGGGCACCTTTAACATTCTTAGTCACTTTCTTAGCTGGAACGTCAATAAACCACACTGGCCTACTGGTTAGCGCTTCGGACTTGAAACCGGAGGGTTGCCGGTTCGAACCCTGACTAGTAGACACGGCTGAAGTGCCCTTGAGCAAGGCACCTAACCCCCTCACTGCTCCCCGAGCGCCGCTGTTGTTGCAGGCAGCTTATACGGTAACTGGCTGGACTGTTTACTTTGCCTCTGGAGTTAACGTAACCGCCCCCTTCTCTTGCTCTTGCTCCTTGTTGGTGCCCCCCACCCAATCCCAATCCTCCCCCAACTTTTTTATGCAGCCCTTGCCACTTAATCTACTAAACCCCTCTTCTACTGCACTTTTTACCCCCCCACCCCCCCCATTTACCCCCCCCATTAATGCACAAATAGGCTGACACCAGACATAATTTCACTGCATTTCTTACTTCCAGTAACTATATGCATGTGACAATAAACTTCCTTGTATCCTTGCAGGTGTGTTCAGCTGATGATTTAGCCTCCGATACCTGGCCGCAGATTCGTCTGTTTAACTGAAGTTCAAATAGACATGTTTGTGATGCTGCACTTTGTTGTTTAATAAAGCTTTACAACACGATGTGTCGGCGTTGAAAGTGTCAGGTTGTCTGTAGTAGGCTAGGCTACATGCGCTGGACCATGAATATGCCACCAAATAAATAAAACTAAATAAACTCCACGTGGGTCTCGAACCACTACTAAATTAAACTACTTGCATGATAACGTGACATTAACCTGCTTGCGCCACTAACCAGGCTGACACTTTGGCTGACACTGGCGAAATTGGCCATACTTATTTACTAGGCCTACAAGTGAAAGGTCACCTACAGTATATGTTGTAGTATGTTATTGTGTTTGTAGCAGGTTAACACAGTAGATCAAAGTAACTGGCTACTGTGTTATCTTGCTACATTGCCCAAGCCATTTAGACCTTTAAAGTATAGCCTAGGCTTAGTTTTTACATTTCACTGACTGCTGAGGCTGCCCGCGGCCACCTATCTTCAGCCTAAATTGAGGAAGCATTGCTGGTCTATACATTTAAAAAACTGAATGGCGAGGATTGAACCCATAGGCTAGTCTAAAAAAGCATTGTCAACGCATCAACCTGTTGAGCCGCAACTTATCACTTGATAAGAAATAAATTATTAAAATAAGGCCTATATATAAAAATCCAATACATCTCAAACCTATGTTAACATGTCAAAACATGAACGTAAATAGCCTAGGCCTGCGTGTATCTTGTGATATTTGATATTACATTTCTTTTGTGATATGTAAAATTTTGTGTAAAATGAAGACATAGACTTCTCCTGCACATTGTGCGTTTCAATGCGTGTTTCACATTCGTTGTCAGGTTAATATGCAGATTATAGTTCTAGTTTTGTCATTCGAGTTCAAATCTCATAGTTGAACTTTTTTTTGTTTTTTTTTTGCTGGCGTTCATAATAAGACAGTTCAAGTAGAGGCGGCCACAGCAGCAATCATAGGCTACTTTGGGCAACACTGCAAGATAACACAGTAGCCAGTCACCATAATCCGCTGTGTTAACCTGCTAAAAACAATAACCAGAGGTGGAAAGTAACGAAATACATTTACTCACGTTACTGTATTGAGTAGTTTTTCCTGTGTATTTTGTATTTTTTAAGTAGTTTATAAAATCGGTATTTTACTTGATTACATTTTGAGTGAAGTATTATACTTCGCTACATCAAAAATCCCATCCATTACTTGAGTAAAAAAAAAGACGAAATACAGAAATAATGAAAACAGAAAGGGAGAAAAAAAAATCGCGCCCTAAACCACTAGCCTAGTGATAATGATCAGCATGTAGCCTACAACAGAATATGAATCAAGCTGGCGCCATGCAGTCTTTCTGAAAGTAATGGAGACTGGATCACGGAATGCATCAGATTAGCCTAACCTATGAAAGTGTATTTTCCGCTATTCCAATCGGTTGTCTCAGTTGTTTTAGCACTAATGATTGCGGAGATATTTAAGCAAACACCATGGGATTTCGTGTTTTGACGTTTGTGCTCACCTTTCTTTGGAAACAAGTTTATTAGCAGTTGTTTCCCCTCATTTTGATGTCTCTCTTTTTCCCTGTTTTGGCCTTTGTTTTTAGTAACCTGACTTGGCTTTCTTGGAGAAATACATTGCACCAGCAGCAAAACAATTAGCGGTCCACTACTAGCGATGCTCGACTAAATAAACAAAAGATAGACTACCTTATGAATCGTGCAGGCGCAGGCAGACTACACCATTTAGCTCTTTAGCAAGGGAGAGTGAGAGTGACCTTACACAGTTTTCACTATGTTTTGTATACAAAATCCAGTCAGTCAAACTTTAACAAAACACATTTCGTCTGACATTCATTTTGACATTTAATTTGGATGTTAAAATATTCAGGTAAAATAAATATATGGTGGAAATAAGTATTGAACGCTTATTTTTTTTCCCAGTAATTAGCCTAAACTTCCAGTGAGTCTATTCGAAATTTTCACCACACATTATATTAACACAGATATAAAAAATCCAAACATAAGAGTTTTGTGTATTAAAGTGGAATGACGTGCCTACTGAAATGTCTTCAATACTTGGTGGAAAAGCCTTTGTTTGTAAAGACAGCTTCAAGACATTTCCTGTATGACAAAACTTATTGGTCGCAGTATCAGGTCTGATTTTGGCCCATTGTTCTAAACAGATTTCAGGGGTCCCTCTTGTGAATCCTGATCTTTAGTTACTTCCAGAACTATTTAATTGAATTGGCTGCCTTCAAGTCTTTCTGGAGCTTTCTCCGAGTGGTCCTTGGCTCTTGGAATTGACTATCCTTCTGACTCCCTGGTCAATTGTAATATTGTTAATTACTAATCAGTGACACTTCCCAGCGAAATTGGTAATACTAGGCCTACTAGTAAATGAGGTCACCTAGTATGTTATTGTCAGAGGTGGAAAAAGTACGAAAATATTGTACTCAAGTAAAAGTACCAATACCTTGATGAAATATTACTTAAGTACAAGTTAAAATACCGATCTGAAAATGTACTCAAGTAAAAGTAAAAAGTAGTTCATTTAAAATGTACTTTAAGTAAAAGTTACTTAGTTACTTTTTTTTTTTTGGGGGGGGGGGGGGGGGGGTACCAGAACAACCAGTTTTACCAAAGACTTTCTAATGAGGAGATACAGCACTCAAAAAATCCTCCATAGTAATGCATGGGTTTAGTTTGTAACGCCAATATGGCAGTTGTCTACACATCATATGTCTACACATATCACAACCCTTCCGCAGCAAAACGTCGACATGTGAATACATTGAGCAAATCATGTGGTGTGTTGTAAAATACATTGAGCCAATCATGTGGTGTGCTGTGAAGACATTGTGCCAATCATCTGTTGTGATCTCGCTGCTGGAGCAAGATTGGTGTCATGAAGCCTTACGCACACGCACACGCAAGTGCCCAAAAAGTGTTGCAATATGGCCGCCGAGTGGAGGTCCTTGTCTGAAAAGGACGTTGAGAAATGGAGATCTATGTGAAAAATCACCGGAGTTCCCCTTTAAGTTTGAGCAGTAGTTGATTTTCAAAGTTAGTTGCACTCATCCTTGGGTCGCTTTGCAGTGAACAGTAATCCAGGCACAACTGAAAAGCCCCTCACAGGCAGCTGTGGCAGGCAGGCAGGCCAATATTGAGTTGCAGAGAGTTTTTTTAATATTTGGAAACGAGCAGAAGGTTCAGCAGATTAAAGGGCGTCGTACTGGGGGGGAAAGTGGGAAGTATAGGGCCCCAATGGAGGAGAGGGCCCGTGAAAAGTGGAATACAGGGGGCACAACATTTTCACCAGGCATTAGTAATAACTCAGGTAATCCACACATAAAAAATCCTAACAACTCCATAAGTAGAGTCATGTAATGAAGTGGAATAACACAGGGGAACAACCTTATTGTTGCAAAACATATCAATGAAACTGGTTACAGATGCATTTCAAAACATCAGAATCTTCCAGTAAGCAGCATGGGAGCCATTATCTGCAAGTGGAAGAAACATCACTGCATCATCAACTGGCCATGCACAGGATCTCCTCGTAATATTTCTAATTGACAATAACATACTAGGTGACCTCATTTACTAGTAGGCCTAGTATTACCAATTTCGCTGGGAAGTGTCACTGATTAGTGGCGCAAGCATGTTGGTGTCAGGTTATCATGCAAACAGTTTAATTTAGTAGTGGTTCGAGACCCATGTGGAATTTATTTAGTTGTATTTATTTGATAGCATTCATGGTCCAGTGCATGTAGCGCATGTGTAAACAACAAAATGGAGCATCACAAACCTTTCTATTTGAACTTCAGTTAAACAGACGAATCTGCGGCCAGGTATCGGAGGCTAAATCATCAGCTGAACACATCTGCAAAAGAAGGGGGCGGTTCCGTTAACTCCAGAGGTAAAGTAGGCTAAACAGTCCAGCCAGTTAACATGAAAGCCAGTTACCGTATAACACTGGGATTAGTGTGTGCTTTACCTCACTGTGTGTTTACTGTGTGCTGAGTGTGTTTCACTAATTCACGGATTGGGAGAAATGCAGAGACCAAATTTCCCTCACGGGATCAAAAGAGTATATACCCAGGGGGCAAAACACCCGTTTTTTACGAAATCAGACATGGGCTGCTGTAAAAGGTTGTCATATAAAAATGAAATCTATGATGTCTGAGGATCACAACCTGGGTGGACAACCCGGTCAACAAGCTGCTGGAAACTTGTAGGATGTGTTCAAAGTATGCATGTCCCCCCGCAAAAAAATACGCTTTTGAAGCTCTTTGCAGTTCCCTATGGCAGCTAGCAGCCGCGATCAAATGCCATCATCCATAACTGCTTTCATATCTCTGCTATATATCATTTTAGTTGTGAAATCTACAGCCCTACCAACACAACGGGAATACAGCTTTCAAACGATATCTTGATTGTACAAGCAGTATGAAATATAGTTGTGATTATGTAACGTTACATTGAAAGACTTTGAACTTCTGTTGCTAATTATCCATGTTTCTCCACTAGCACTAGTTCTAGCTTAGCCTGCTGCAAAGAAAATAGTTTTGATTGATCAAATAGTTTTACGTATACTACTTACCGAAAAGGTGATCTTGTAAAACAGTCCATAAATAAGATATCAGTCGGTTCTGTCTTTGTATCCTTGCACTTTTACTATGCACAAACTTAGTCCACAAACACAAAGTCTTCTGCAGTGGTGCACGATTATGTTAACGCTACTTCCTGTATTGTTGAAAATCCCATGTAAAATAGGCTAGGCTACTTGGATTTTCATTTCACCACTAGAAGGCAATAAATAACCACTTATTGCTGCTGTGGACTGCAAAGACATCGGCAGCGATAAAATATCGAGAAGCTGGCGAAATCAAGGTTGAGAAATTTCATGGTAGCCTAAGTGCTTTTCAATTTTCATTATAAAACAATTACAACCCAAAACAGAAAAACTTGGGACGTTGTGTAAAATGTGAATAAAAACAGAATGTAATAATCTGCAAATCTCTTAAACTCATATTTACTTGAAAAAAGGACACAGACAGCATATCAAATGTTGAAAATGACAAATTTGACTATTTCATGAAATATATATTTTAATTTTGAATTTGATACCAACATGTTTCAAAAAAAGTTGGGACAGGGATAACAAAATGCTGGAAAAGGTGTGTAATGATAAAGAAAACAAAAGGAGGAATGTTTCAAAACTAATTAGGGTAACTGGCAACATGATTGGGTATGAAAAAGAGCATCCCAGCAGGGTCTCTTAGAAGTAAAGATGTACGGGTATTCATCACACAAATGATAAAACAATGCCATTTTAATGCTGCTTAAGATGAAATTGTGAAGTATTTGGGGGGTCCATCATCTACAGGACAAGGGAAGGAGCTGAAAAACACATTGGATGGTCGTGGTCTTCTGGACCTCAGATGGCACTGCATCAACACCAGACCTGTTTCTACACCTGTCATTGTAAAATTCTAACAACCAAAATTGTATTGAGACACAATACAGAAAATACCACCGTCTTATCTGGGCCTGAGCTTGTTTAAAATGAACTGAGGTAACATGGAAAAAGGTCCTGTGGTTAGACCAATCAACATTTGCCATTGTTTTTGGAAATCATGGACTCATCTGGGCTAAAGAGGAGAGGGCCTATCCATGTATCCAACCTATCCAACTTGTTTTAGTGCTCAGTTCGAAACCCAACATCTATGACTGTGTGGAGGAGCATTAGTGCCTACAGCATGGGCATCTTGCACATTTGGCAAAGCACAATCAATTCTGAAAGATGTATACAGGTTTTGAGCAACATATACTGCCATATCTATTCTAGAGAAGACCTTGAATATTTCAGGAAAACAATGGCCAAATGAATTCTGCACATATTTAAATAGTATTTCTCCATAGAGAAAGAGTCCAGGTGCTAAAATGGCCTGTCTGCAGTTCAGATTTGTCAAATTAGGTGCATAATGGAATGGAAAGCATGACTAAGAATACCCCATACTGTTGAGCAACTGAAATCGTGTAGTAATGACTGTTTGCTAGAGTTCATTCTCAAAACTCTAGCAAATAGTCTCCTCAGTTCCTAAACATTTACAGAATTTTGTTAGATGAAGAGGTGAAGCAGTACAGTGATAAACATGCTCCCGTCCCAACTTTTTTTGAAACATGTTGCTGGCATCAAATTCAAAATGAACATATATTTTCCATGAAATAGTCCAAATTTTCATTTTCAACATTATGTTGTCTGTGTCCTTTTTGCTGCTAAATATGGGTTTACGAGACTTGTATATTATCACATTTAGTTTTTATTTGCATTTTGCACAACGTCCCAACTTTTTCTGTTTTGGGGTTGTATTTCAAGTCGCTATTAATATGAATACTATAATAATGATGAATCGCTTGGGCAGTAAAAAATCAGAAATTTTGGATGGTCTCTGGATGAGGGCCAAGCATTTTCAATTCCATCTACACAGCCTGCCTGGCCTGTGTCAATGGCCATGGCAATATCATGTGGTTGTGTTAAGGGTTGTCAGAAGAGCTGCTCCTGTGCAAAGAGGGCAATTCCATGCTACATAGGATGCCTTTGCCAGGGGCCTGAAGAAGAGCAGCAGCTCTGTTGAGGGGGACCTGGACAGGGTGAACCAGCTGAACCACTTCTACAACAGGTTTGACTGCCCTGCTCCAGCTCCAATGGCAGTGGTCTGTCCACCACCCCCTGCTGACTCAGACATTGCTCTTGTTTGCGTGCCTGCCCTACCCCCACCTCCCAGTCTCTCCAGCTCTGCATCCCAGTGACACCCAACAACCTAAGCCACCATCACCTCACGCCCTGCCCCCACCTGACGCCTCCTTGCCTGTGCCTGTTGAGGTGTCCACGACTCTGGCATCCTTGACAGGGACATCAAGGAGGTGGTCATTCCCCAGCCCCCATGCACCCCCACACCCCCTCAATACCAGTGCAACACTCACCTCCACATCACAGGCTATCGTACCCCCACCATCACTGGATATTGCACCCCTCCCCCACATATCGATCACGAACAATGAGGTGACAATGACTTCAGTCAACAGCAATCACACACAGATCCCAGATGCACCCCTCCCCCTCCCCACACCCCCCATCATCACAGCAGATCAAGTAAGAGTTCAACTAAAGAAACCCCAAGAAGGCCTGACAGACTGTGTCCAAGGCTACTCAAGGCCTGTGCTGCTGAACTGGGGAAGCCACTGAAGCACATCTTTAACTTGAGTCTACGCCTCGGACAAGTTCCAACACTGTGAAAGACATCAAGACATCACTTCATTTCTCAAGTGCTTTTAACACCATCCAACCCCTCAGACTAGGAGACAAGCTATTGCAGATGGGTGTGGATGCTCACCTGGTAACCTGGTACAGATTACCTGACCAGTCCTGTTCACCCTGTACACATCTGACTTCTGCTACAACACAGAGTCATGCCACATACAGAAGTTTTCTGACGCAGGTCTAAGCCCACTCTTCTACCAGTCTCCATTGATGGGGTCAATATGGAGGTGGTAAGCACCTACAAGTATCTGGGTCTCCACCTGGACAATAAACTGGACTGGTCAGCCAACACGGACACACTCTACAAGAAAGGGTAGAGCAGGCTGTACTTCCTGAGGAGGCTGCGGTCCTTCAATGTGTGCAGCAAGCTCCTCAGGATGTTCTACCAGTCTGTTGTTGCCAGCGTCCTCTTCTATGCAGTGGTATGCTAGGGAGGAAGCACAAAGAAGAAGGATGCGGGGCGACTTGACAGGCTGGTAAGGAAAGCTGGCTCTGTAGTGGGAGCTGAACGAGTGCATCACTTCAATATCTGACAAAATGACCCTGAACACTGATCAACATCTTGGACAATGAGTGTCATCCACTACACAGCACTATTGTAAAGCAGAAGAGCCTGATCAGCTGGAGACTTCGCTCACTGCCTTGCACAACAGACAGACAAGGAAGTCATTTGTCCCCAGGGCCATTGAACTGTTCAATGCTTCACCTAAGGGAAGAGGAGAGATAGACTTCTCCGCATAGTCTGTCTGCCTCTCCACCCCCTCCATGTTTGGATACTGTCTGTCCACTAGCCACTTTTTACCATTGTCTTACTGCCTCACTGTTTGCGTGCTATATTAGCACATATGCATAACCCCTCCCTCAATGCCACAGCCAAATTGTGGCCACACTTATACCTTTTCTTAATATAGAATATCTAAATCTATCTTAATATCTAAATCTATCTATATATATAGATTAGGGCTGTCAAAATAACTGATTCATTTCGATTAATTAATTTGAGAAAAAATAACTGATTAAAAAAAATAACGCAGATTAATCGATTCCGTATGACCTTTGACCCCGAGCCGTTGTAGTCAGTAACCATTACACTGTAAAATGAAGGAGAGAGAAGAAAATGTGCTGACTAGATCATTGATTGGAACATTTACTTTTAAACAACAAACAAAATAAAGTGTTGATTAAAATAAAGTCCTCTGCAATGTCTGCAGCAAGGAATTTGCATATCACCGGAGTTCATCAACTTTAAAGTCGCACATCAATGCAAAGATAGTGTTGACATTAGGGGAAGTGTTAATTTATTTTCATTGTGTCCCCTAGGTTCTGTGGCCTATCTGTGGCCTGATATACCTTGTATGTGAAAAACAACTTCTTCCCGAAGCACTTTTGAATTTATTTCCTCAGCATATTAGGTCATATCATAGATTATTATGGCCATTATTAAAATAATAATACAAGAGTTTTTGAACTTTAATGTCACTAATGCTGATTATTAAATGATTTATTTAAATTTAAAAATTTAAAATACTTTCACAGCAAAAAATATGTGATTCATTTAGATTAATTAATCACAGAGTATGTAATCAATTGACATATATATGATATATTAATCGATTGACAGCCCTAATATAGATAGATAGATATAGTTTTTTCTATAGTTTTTTATATTACCTTGCCTATACTCGCTGATATGTCCATACTTATTTTATGCTGGTCTCTAGACTTTATTCTTGCACTGTTGCACTGTTGGACTTAACTCATTTGCACCATCACCATGACACTCACTCACACAGAGCACCTTACCTTACCTTTCTATGCACAGAGAATCACAGGCTCAGTCCCTGCCTCAGTCATTGCAAGCGCCTGTTGATAAATCACCCACTATGTGGATACTGTTTTTAGAATTGATTTAGATTAACTGTTAAGTATAATTTGTATTTTAGTATATTTAGTATATTCTTTATCTTCTACTGTCCTTATTGCTTAGTTGTTTTTTTTATATTATATACCATTAATTTCTTTTTTCTGCTGTTAGTGAATGTGTGTGTGATGTCTGTATGCTACTGAGACCTTGAATTTCCCCTGGGGATCAATGAAGTATCAATCTATCTATCTATCTATCTATCTATCTATCTGCTGAAACACTAGAGAGCAGCAACAGCAGCAGTGACTCTGAAAACAGCTAAACAAATTGTAAAAACATTATTACAGAAATTAGTTATCACCCTGAATTGTAATCTGTTTGCCTGTTTCATTAATTGTTTTTTGTTTTGTTTTACAAATTGCTGCTTAATGTAACTGTTTTAATCAGTATTTTTCTTAAAAAAAACTACTCCACACATGACGCCTGTGTGTTTTAGTCTTTCAACATTTAGTTGTCTATCTTACACTCCAAACACCTGGATTGAACTCCAGAATAACCCGCCTAACCCCAAATCCTGAAATCCTTTTTTTTAATTTCGATAGAATAAATAAAGCTATCCCACTTGTGAAAGAATATTAGAAATACTAGACATTATAATACAAATAACAGATCTTGCATAAATATGCAAACTATGTAGGCCTACTGTATAGAAACAGAGCTGTACTACAATTCACATCAGTTAACAGATTAACAGTAAACCTTTCTTGGATCTTGTTTGACTTGATAGGCAATCATAGGCTTGAAATTGAATTCCCTCTAAATGTGTTAATGGGTCTGAAGTCTGGTTAGTAAAATGATCAAAATATTATTTCATCTGTAAAAGTTAACTTCACATGGTATTTTGTTTATTTTAACAACAAAGGGAAAAGAATGCTACCGAATATAATGGAATGTTCTTTAAATATTTATAAATATCTTTGTATACCTATGAATTAAGAGGCATTGTTAACTCTTACATTCTAATTACATGTACAATCAAGGCTTCAGATGAAAGCCTATCTTCCACTCTTTTGAAAGGTGTGCTCAGTTTGTTTCTAGCATAAAGTATCAGGGAGATATGGCCCAGGATTCATGGATATAATTAAACCTTTTTAGCATGATTGGGTGATTCCGGGGAGTTAAAGCAGAATTTGAGGTAGCATTGTTTTGACCCTAATTGCAAGTTTCCAGCAGCTTGTTGACCGGGTTGTCCACCCAGGTTGTGATCCTCAGACATCATAGATTTCATTTTTATATAACAACCTTTTACAGCAGCCCATGTCATCTAAACCCCCTTTGCCCCCTGGGTAATATACTATACTACTATACTATACTAAAACACTCTAATTCTAGAACACTATGGGCAGTGGGTTAATGGATGCGCCACCCAGGTGACAGGTCCAACCAAGGTCTCAGGTTCCGGAGCATCTTTGTGAATGCATTTCTTAGTGCATAGTTCAAGGGCTTTGTCATTCATGTCAACAATTTCAAAAGCCCTACTTTTGACCTAGTAAACACAAAAAGCTAGTAGGCCTACTAGCCTATTTGCTTGTGTTCCTATTCCAAAACTCCACAGGCCTACAAATCTGTGCCCAGGGGCCCTTTATCTCATAATCCTCCTATGACACTGTTGCTATGAGACTAGGGCCTGACTAGGCTAACTGAAAAAATCCTCTCCCTTTCCTTACTCCATCCAGGCTATTACCGTTGTTATCTTGTCTTCGATTCAACATTTTGATTGGTTGAAGACTGATCACACTCAGCTAGCAGTAAGCAGCTGTTTGGAAAACTAGTCATATCTCTCGAATACATAGCAAAATGAAAAGGAATTCTTGGCCATCTTACTTTCATTTTCCACTATTGTTTGCTTGATTCTATCAATTTGTCGAGGCAGAGGTATTCACCCATAGGCCCATGTCTTGGAGCACCTCCCACAATTTGATTATACCTTTTTTGTAACTACAGTCAAGCTTTCACAACAGAACAACAAGCTTTATATTCTATGATTTCTCTGGCCAATCAAGTACAGACTGATTCCAGTTAACAGCTTCAAAGGCCCTCCTTGTTTAACATTTCATTTACTCTAATTTCTTACATCAAAGCACCTCCAGACCATAATGATGAACCGTTTTTATTACTCATTTTCAATGTCTTTGTTCCTTTTCCTATTTTTAATCCTTTCATTTAAACAGTCTTTCAAATGTTTCCTGATTTACCTTTTATACTGCAGAATGACGCCATCCTCCTCACGTCCTCAATGTTGAGAAAACTACCAGCAAAGGAGCATATTTACTTATACAAAATGCGTCTTGATGTTCTTGATCAACTTGATTATTCAGTGACTTTATTGAGACACCGTCTTGGCTCATAGAATATTTCTTTGCATTGGTATTTGTCATGTTTATGTCATACACTTACCATGTAACTGATGACAACTGAAGACTTTAATACAGCAGGCAAGTACTCAGTACAACAACAATAAAGGAGAGACCCTGGTATTTATTATACCCTTTAAAGGTACAGTAAGTTGTTTTTGTTGTCAAAAATGTAAGTGCTTCCGGACATATAATGTTGATGTTATCCTGAAGGTCTGATAAATCCATCCAGTGTTGCAACATTATGGTACACACTTTCTCTACTTCATTCCTTTTACCTTTGGGTGTCAGCTGTCAACTAATGCATAAAACACATCACATTCAGACAGTTTCAACATGCAAAAATGTCACAGGAACACTAAGTGAGCTAGCCTTGTCATAACACATTTGGTCCAAAATATCATCCTTCAGATGTACAGTATGTCATCCTCATTATAGGTCTTGAAGCATTCATTGTTTTTGACAGCAGAAAACATTGATTGCGCTTAACATATCCTCTTAAGGAAATCAACACATTCATACACAGCTGTTTTAGAAGCCCAAAGCCCTAATGAGATTTGTTTTTATATTGCACCAGATTGTCTCTTAAATTAAGCAACTCCACGTTTGCCTATTGGACAGCTTGTTTATTCCCAGAAGTATAAGTATATATACTCTTTTGATCCCGTGAGGGAAATTTGGTCTCTGCATGTATCCCAATCCGTGAATTAGTGATACACACTCAGCACACAGTGAACACACAGTGAGGTGAAGCACACACTAATCCCGACGCAGTGAGCTGCCTGCTACAGCGGCGCTCGGGGAGCAGTGAGGGGTTCGGTGCCTTGCTCAAGGGCACTTCAGCCGTTCCTACTGGTCAGGGTTCGAACCAGCAACCCTCCGGTTACAAGTCCGAAGCGCTAACCAGTAGTTCACGGCTGCCCCAAAAAACAACATGTAATTCTTTTTGCGGTCAATCAAATCATTAAATAGACTCCCTATTATATTTCTAAATCAACTAGTGGATCCGTTGGGCCCAAAATTGCCCACAAATGATGGAAGATATAGTCCTCAGTCCTTCAACATCATTGACAGGTCATTTGGCCCTCAATGTCTCCACAGCACAGGTAAGACAAAATGTCAATAACTGTCTGTCCATGGATGTCCTTATTAACTGTTTGCTTCCCACTGCTACCTCTCCCTCATACGAGAAAGACGACACAGACACAGATGGCTACGGCTACAGCTGCCACACCGCATAGGGCCATGATCATAAAGATCTGGCTCTGTTGAAATGTGCCTTGGGGTGAGGCCTCCTCATCTCCACCCAGGAGAGAGAGGGAGGCGCTGTCTGTGCTGACCATTTCGCCGTACTGCGGCCCTCGGGCCTCCACTGTCCAGCGCATGACGTTGACCTTCTGCTCCATCTCTTCGATGGTGCGGTCCACCTGGGCAATCTCTTGCTCCAGCTGGGTCAGCTCCTGGTGCTCCACGCTGTCAGACTGGGCCCCTGTCTCCTCGTGCTGCAGGTTGGACAGGCTCAGAGCGCGGGCGGCCACTTCTTTGGTGTCACCTTCATGGCAGGAGAAAACACCACACAGATACATAAAACCAATTGGCTTGGCTATTTCACCTCACTAGATAGATAGATAGATAGATACAAACTTTAATAATCCCAAAGGAAAAATCCAATTTCCAGTCTCTCAGTACCACAATGGTACAGATATAACAGAAGGAAAGCACACCAGAAGGTAAATCTATAAAATGATAGCTATTGAATGATATGCCATCTATATAAATATGCTAATGCTTCAGGGATCTTCATGTCAGAGTGTTTATATCTGGGTCAGTGGTTTCTCTTGACAGTATATCATTTTTGCTGCACCAACAAATATATTATTAAAAGTATGTGAGTAATTCAGATGACAGCATCATTCAGGTACAATAGCCAGCAGTAAGGCCTTGGAGTGGGGATTAGAGAAGGAAGATAGATGGAGTAAATGTAACCAGGCCATGTAGTCCAGGCCACCTTTTCCTTTGAAATACTTAAAAGGAGAACTAAACGAACCTCTGAACTAACATTGAAATAATACATTGTAGGCTAATAATAACACATTTGTAAACAGGGCAACAAGCCATTTGAATTCCGCACAGCTACACACAAATACTTAAATCCATCAATGTTTCTGTTTTATGCCCACCTTGCAACCCAGTCTGCACCAAGGCACAGGTGTTGGCCAGGGAAAAGTTGTTGCCCACTTTAAACACTTTGCACATGTCGGCGTGGAGGAGCTCCACTGAGGAGGAGAAGGCCACCCACAGCAGCTCGGCATCCTTGCGCTCGGCCTCAGGCAGAGCTTTGTCCTTCAGCTTGGAGGTGAGGTGCTGGCGACAGGACACCACGAGCTCGTGCGCCCGCTCCCGGGTCTGCCGTAACTCCTGTCGCAGGTGAGGGCTGTCGGTGCTGCCGCCCACACAAGAGGCAAGGTGCCGGTGGCAGGCCACAACCTGTGTGAGGATGAAGATGAGGATGGTGAATTTGAGGATAATATGGTGAAGATTGAAGTGTATAACTCTAGTTAAAAATACCTCTGGGAAAGAAGATGTAAAATAGTGAGTGTTTACTACTGACAAGGTTAAAACACTGACATCTCGCAGCTTTTTGGAATTCCCTTTGAACATATTTCTTAGTCTTTCAATTGGCTTTTCTGCAAAGGTGGATGAAATTACTGGAAACCGGTGATGGGTAAATATCAGGTCTACAGGAGCCTCTGAAGGGGCTGGAGTTGTGACCTTTCTGCAGTGTGTACATTTGCAACATACTGGTAAATGTTTTGCAAACACAGCTCCAGTAATGGACAGAGAGATGCGGACTGTCTGTCCATTGCAGAACTCTCCATAGAAGATCACAAATTGAATAGAGCAGATTCTCGTGTAGCACTATTCAGAGGCTAACTTCACAACGCCGTCCAGTATGTGACACAAAATGGAGGCTTGATCTACCAAAGTATTAACTGACATCTCTCTTTAAAGACGTAAAAAAAAGAAATTGCAATACAAAATTATACCTACATTTTGGTTATCATGTCTTCAGTCAGAGATATTTTAGGTTCACATTTTTGAGGGTAAATGTATCTCTTTATTTATTAAAATGACAGACAATAAAAGTGTAACACTGTATTATGCTCTATTAGAACAAGGTCAATGTAGAAAGTAAAATGTTTAATTAAGGATTTAGACTAGAGCATCAGTGTGTGCATTGGAGACATAACTAATAATCTGCTAGGTGTAGCCTCAGATCTATTTCAGTATAAGCCTTATAGCTTCTTACACTCAGTCTCATCACGCGAGATATAGGGAAAGAAATCCCTCCAAGAACGTACAAATCAGCCATATCAATGGAACATCGTACATGTTTTAACTCGTGTGTACATGTAAATTTGATATTGTCCCAAAATTCATTTTGATGGCATATGGTCATTTGAGAGGAGAATCTGTCAATGATCTAACTAAGCTAGTTTTGTGACCCAGGTCTATGCTAAAATGTAGTATGACATCCAAACATACCTACAAACATATTGCCATAATAGATCAGCTATCAACTTTGCTTTTATCACTGCCAACTGCATTGATATTGATGTTTGGTCAGTAGCTTGCCAGTTTAAACACATTTCACAGATCCCAGAATAACATGGCTGCTTGCTTGATTAACGAACTCACACTTGGTGAGGTATAAATGGTAAAAACGCGTTGTGATTTAGACACCATTTTAAGATGTCACTGAATAAGATGGGCATTGGCTAAATACTTATGTCTTCATCCTTTAGAGCAAGATATGTGCTGTGAATTATACAATAACAGTCATGTATTTTCTACAGCTCAGTGTTTGACCAATACAGTCAATGGTGCACCAACAATCTATTGCATTGTGCACACCATTTCCTTTTAGAAAAGCTTTACAGAACAGAGCTGACCCAAATCTATTCTATTGTTTGGTTCCTGACATAAATGTTTATTGAAGCAAGTTACTTTGTCTTCAACCTGACCCTCTACTATATAAAAAGAGAAATAGTAAGCCAGTGAACCATAGAGCTTTTTTTGCAGACTTAGTGCCTTTTTGCCCCTAGGTTATATCACATGGCATCTCAAGAAGGGTAGGAGACACACATAAAAGGAAATATTTCTGGAAAGGAATAATTAACAGCATCATAGTGTTATAGTGAAAGCACTACAAAATATCAAATTCTATAGCACACAGGCTATGCCTTTATTAAGTATAATTCGCTGAATTATAGTGTTATTGACCAGCAATCAATAAAAATAACAATAATAATAACAACAAATAAATTAATACTCAGCATTGCAGATATAGTTGAATGAAATAATTCACCTTGACAAGGCAGTCCACCATGGTTTTCCCATCTTCAGGGGGATTTGCCGCCGTAGCAGTGCCATCATCACCCACTTTATTGTTGGTAAGTGGCATGGGTATAGTTGTTGAGGTGTGACAGGGATGCCCCCCGTCCCAGCTGCCTAGCGGGAGAGGGTGTTATCCTGTCTCAGCTCACCCCTCCAAGCTCCCAAGCTGGAGTGGTCGTAGTCCCACAGCCAGGACTGTCTTGCACTTCGCCAGATTAAACATGCCACGTTCAATGTTACCCCACACACACTCCTGTGACAAGAATCTCTGGATTTTGAGACGCTCCGCGAACAGCTGTAAAGAATCATCCACTTAAAAGCACAATACGTGTAAAATACAATACAATACACAATTAAAACTGCTTTAAAGTAAACAGCTGGTTGAATTTAAGGAGGTGATGTGTAAGTCCCAGGTATATGTGATAATCCCCACGACTGACCCGTGTTTGCTGACGCAGGTTAACCCTAGTAACTAATCTCCTTATCTGCAGCTAAGAGATGCAGTGGTGCTCCTGCTAGGGAACATGTTGCCTCCTCCAAGACATCACTTTCTCTGATAGATGGAGAATGGGCTGCAGCAAAGAGGGAGTATCACCTCGACCCCACCAACCCCCCCACCACTACTGCTTTTGCCTGTCGTGACCTCAGGCTGGTTGAGGGAATAGGCAGCAGTCTTTCTCATACACTCCACATTGAAACATGTAACACTACAGACAGCCAACTGAAAAATAAATATTTTAAACCATTTTCATAATGTATTTGTACATAGTAATAGGTCATCATATTATACCTGATGAAGAAAAGTGTATTTGTGGTCTTACTCTATTGATTGACTTGCTAAATGTGAACATATACATTGCCACATTATTGGTTTTTAATGCTGGTCAAGTTATTTTCCAACAAACCCCTACAACTTGAGAACTAAAAACCACTTTGATCATAAAGACTTTTTGCTTCAGTCAGCTGACATGAGTAGCATGTGAAATAGTTATGACCATATACAGTCACTGTCTCTAGTCTATCTATATACAACATAAGCTCCAGGCTGAAATAAAAATTAAAAGTAGGATCCTAGAAACAAAATGGTGGCTCACACGGCATTTCCTTCTGAAACCCTTGGGGGACAGTGCCTCAATCCAAAACCTTTCTGACTAATAGGCCCACTTGCCCATCCCATTACCAGACAGTGCTTTGCATGATTTCTTTCTACATACATTGGATTCAAAAATATGCATCATATACTTCATGCATCATATACTTCAATCTGTATTCATACACAGTCCAATTGCATGCATCATATACTTCAATCTGTATTCATACACAGTCCAATTGTTCCCAAGCCCTATGGCCATCCGTGTTGACAAAGTCAGACAAAGCCTGAGAAGAAGACGGAGATCCTTTTCTACTCGGCTGGCTCCCAGCATCATGTAATGGCCGACATCCTTTTACAGAAGGATGTTTTCAGGTTTTCATTACAGAAACCTTAAATTGCCCTGCGTGGCTTTCAATGAGAGAATATCCTGATTTAATCTTTACATCTATACATTTCACTGAAGTCAAGTGCGTGTTTGCACTTAAAGTGAAAGTTGGACAGTGTCCAACAAAAAATTGAGCAACCACGTGGAATGCAGTTTTGGAGAAGTAATACAGATATGCAGTGATTATTGTTGTTATTTTATGCAATAATTACATTTCATTTCATAATTTGAAATGTTGCCAAGCAATGTTATCCAAAACCGTATGTGTTGTAATGGAAGCTGAGAGAAAATCCTCACAGCCTACACAAAGAAAGGGAAATATACTGTATATGTATAAGAATTTGTTCTGTAAAAACTGAATAAGGATGTTTATCCTTAATTTATGCTTAATTTACCTTATTAATTTATTCAACCTATCTGTACTTTCTGCTAATGAAGGGAGAGCCATCTTGTAACAAGCAATTGAGCACACCACCCACTGTAGGTGAATGCCCTCTGCTGCAGGTCGAATAAGATTAAGGACAGGCTAAAATAATCCTTGAAATATGGCTGGAGGATTGGCCTGTTTATCCCATGTGAATCAGATCCTCAGAACCAATCAGATAATGATCCCTCTAATGTTAGTGTGGAGGGGCTCAGACAGCAGCCACTGGGTTCTGCAGGCAGTCACTACACTGTTCAATGTAGGGTCTGTGGTAGGCTATAATCAGTGAAGTCAGAGAGTTCACAGCTTTTGAATGTTGATTTAATTAATGAACTGGATTCAAAACCATGTAGAAGGTGTCCTGTTTGTTTTGATCAATGCAATGACTGTTAAAGACTGTTGGGTAGACCAGTTGGGTTAACCAAAATCTTATATTTACAAAATTACACACATGGCCTAATTGTGGTGGGCTGCAAAATTACTGTACAAATTGCTACTTGACTGCAGACATTGAACCCAAGAAGGCCAACAGATAGAAAATACATGAAAGCTGAAAAGAAAAAGCTCACAGTGAAAGAGAGACACAAATATGAATGGAAATATCATTAGACTATCCGTGTAAAACTGTGTTTTGCCTTGAAAGTAGCTTGTGACATGAAAAAATACACTTGCAATGCATATTAAATGTGAACAATGGTTTTATGTTAATATTTATGGTTAGCTCACTTCAACAAAACCTCACGTCATCCTTCATAACTGCCTACATAACTGGTGTTAAGTGAAAAGATGAATATTTTGTTGCAGTGGAATCCAGAGATATCCATCAGAACTCAGAACTACTTGTCGGTTGCAATCTAGAGCGCTCAGCCCTTTGACATACAGTAGGAAGAACAGTTAACGTTACTGTTAGCTAGCAGCAGCCATAAAGTATTAACATCATTTGTTTCGAGGTTTCATTTTATAATGTCAGCAAGAAAGAAAGACGTTCCAATCCACGTGAGTCATTTCTATTACATAACCATTTTGCCATTATACACAAAGTGCTCAATTAATCTGTCAGCAATGAGTTTAGCTTCTAGATGGCTGAAGTTAGAAGCTAAAGCTGATAGCACTAGTCACAGTGCATTTATTGTTGCTAGGTTGAAATAGCGGATGAAGAACAGTGGTTGGAAGCCTTATCAAACCCGACACTTTTTGGTAGGTATAATAACGTTAGATGTTTTACCAACAGTTAATTCCAGGTTCTTGACTTTTAATATTAGCTAACGTGCTCTAACATTGCTAAGCTAGTTTGCTCTGCACAATGGTCTGGTTGCTGGTAACATTAAAATGATGTAAACCCACCTCACCCCATCTCCTCACCTCAATCAACGTTGTCAGTTGTGGACGTTTATCAGGAGTGGTGTGGTCCTTGCAAGGCAGTAGAAAGCCTTTTCCGAAAACTACGGACAGAAAATGGAGATGACTTAGTTCGATTTGGAGTGGTGAGTTTTCAGACCTTGACAGCATTATTGCCAATGATAGCCAATATGGACCACACATCTGTAGTGTAAACTGATGTCCGGTCCATTTTTGGGCCTACCTACACTGGTGCGTGTGCATGTGTGAAACACAATTGGCCACATATGTTTTTATGCTTTCAGGTTGAAGCCAGCTCCATAAGTGATCTTACAATCTTCAAGGGAAAGTGTCAACCTGTGTTTCTATTGTATTTGGTAAGTAGAGAACTATACACTACATACTAATATTCTACTTAAATATTTTCTTTATAACTACTGGTAATTGTTCTTTGTTTCAGGAAGGTAAACTAGTTTCAGTAGTTAAGGGGGTTAATGGACCTCTTTTGCAAAGGACAATTATGGGATATATTGAAAAGCAGAAGAAAAAACAGGAATTGGGCTCCAAATACAAAATGAATGTAAGTACAGTATACAGATTCACCATCTTTCTCCATCAGAGGTGACCTATTAATATTGTTTATAGTCTTTACATTTTTTAAAACTCACACACTTAGGTGAAAGAAATTTTCCTTAAAGACTATCAAGATTCAAGGCCACCCAAGAAGACCATTCTGGAGGAATCAAAAGACACTGATGGTGGGTGAAACCTTTATGGGATGAGATACCGTTGCATAACACCACTGTAAGGCATCACAAGAATAGAAGCGTGTTGGCTACCAAGGTTTTAGCGTGTTTTAAACATTAAAGGTCAGAACAGTGCATCAGTGGTAAATATTTGAGGTCAAATTGTACCATGATAAATACCGATGTATGATGTATGTCTGCATGTAACCATTTTTTAAAAGTCCTTGATGATTATCCCCCTCAGATGTGGATTCTTACCATGTTGTCATCATAAAACCAGATGCTGTGGCAGAGGGACAAGTGGAGACCATCAAAAAAAAAGTCTGATTTTTATGCTGTTATTATTCTAGGCTAAAACACTAAAGAATACTCTACATTATAATCTGTCACTTTAAATTGTTTTGGTTGTTTAATGCTGTAGTAGTACATTGGGATTTACAAATGTTTGTGAGAGTATCTATTACTGCTTAATTAGAATAAATGAATAATAACACCTATTTATAAGCAAAGTTGACATGTGATTGACATGTTGACATGTGATCTTTGACCTTCAGGCTGTGGATGCAGGATACTGTGTGGTTGCAGACGAAGAGAGAATTCTAAATGAAAAAGAGATACGTGATTTTTATAAAGACAGGGCTGATGAGGTAGGAATGTTTTGCTCCCCACTCGGAGTAAGTTACAATACCAGACATCAAACAGACATTTCATTATCAAAGGGTAAATGACTAGTAATGAGTTAATATTCTAGATACCAATCATAAAGTATGTTGCATTGGCCTGCTATTTTGTTTGAATTGAATATCTTTTTTTTCTCAGCCTGATTTTCTGATGCTCATGTCAAGTGGGCCTGTTCATGCTCTCATACTGAAGAAGGGAGAACATATGGATGATGGAGGCCCACCTGCCCTCACAGAAATGATTGATCCTTCTCAAGTTGACCTAATAAGACCAAAAAACAGGTGGGACACAACACTGTACATCTATACATCAGTTTAGTGTTAGTGGCATACCTTTTAAAAGCTTTTAAAGACACTAATAAAATCCATTGTTTTTTTATTGATTACTTGTCATTTCCAGCTTCGTGCGGAGGCCTAAACTTTACACCCTCCTCCGACATGTCAGGAATTGGGATCTATCTGGCCTTGCACTCCTTACTCACACTGTTGACATGTTACTTTCCTAGTTTGCATCTTTAGTACACCAGGTACTCAGAAATGGTTCTGTACCCTTATGAGACACTAATGTACTGATGCCTGAATTGTCCCACCTAGGTTGTGATTGGTTGAAGCTTAGATCTGAAGCAGAACTCCTCAACTATGACTGCTTATTTCGTTCACGATTTATATTTTAACAGTCATTATATAGACATGTTAACAGCGAGGTCAAAAACGTCATTGATCACCGGAGGTGGTCTTTAAATTGAATCACCTCGACTAACACAATAGATCGGCATCTGTGTGATCTTGTGTCCAGGTCAAAAGATGGCCAGGAGGTGATTCTGGAGGTGTGTGGAGACAGCAGCGAACTTGCAAGCAGACAGCTGGGTTTCTTCTTTCCGTCTTTTGATTTTGCTACAGGAACAATGAGAAAGAACGACTCCAGGATTCAGAGAACTTTTGCTCTGCTTCGACCTAGTCTTGTGAAGGAGAAAAAAAGTGACCCTGAAATCACATTTAATCACCAGATTAACAACATTTTTCAATTTTGTTGATTACAGTGGCCTACTCTGCCAGTGGTTTGCATTCCTACTGAAAGAAACAGAGAATCTTGTTTGTCTATATTGTTTGGTACAGATGAGATCTTGCAGGCAGTCCATGATGCAGGCTTCCAGGTGGCCATTCAGAAAGAGATAACTCTGTCTGAGGAGCAGGCCAGGGAGTTCTATAAAGAACATGAGGGCAAAGATTATTTCCAGAGCTTCATAAAACACATGACCAGGTAGGCCAACCAGACATACTGGCCATGCGTATTTGGTGTATATAAGATCAACTTTTTTATATCTGCTGAATCTCTATTAGTGTCTAAAACGTTTAAAGAACAACTTTAAACAGCAGTGTATCTCACCTGCTTTCAAGTCTAGCCTTGCTCATAAGAACAGTTACCGGTACTCTTCAAGAACTTCAAAAATTAACTCTTCAAGAGCTTCAAGAAGTAGCAAACCATCTTTTTCATGACCATCTAAACATATTATTTGCCCTTGCCCTATTATCCTTGATTTAGTTGTTGTGTTGCAATGCATATACTTTGTCTCCCTTTTTTCACCTTTGTCTGGACACAATTACATACATTTTATATTATTACACTAAACCTCATTTACGTATGTGAGTTGTTTTGCATGTCTGTATCTCTACATCAAATGAGAAGTGTTTTTGGAAGAGTTTTTGGCTGAGAGTTTCTGTGTCGTTTGTCTTGCAGTGGCCCAGTGCTTGCTCTGGCTCTGACTCGTGAAGATGCCGTCCAGCACTGGAGGAATTTACTAGGTCCCAAAATCCTGGAGGAGGCTAAAGAGAAGTGCCCTGACAGGTAGGAAAGCAATTAAGAGCAATTATTTACCGGTAGTTTATTCTGTTGCTGTGTTGTTACCTGCATTTTTCAATTTGAGATATTATAGATCTCACTTATCAGATCTATCTATCTATCTTTCTATCTATCTATCTATCTATCTATCTATCTATCTATCTATCATACAATATTTTTATTATAAATAAACAGAACCGTACTGTACAAAGACCTCTTATGGCTCTAATTTGAATGTCTGCCAAAGTGCAGAGTCTAACGTCTAGCTGGAGCTAATTTAATAACTAATAACTATGCAAAATCTATTTGTGAATATAATACCATGATTAAGATCCTAAGCACAAATATTAGAGGGTCAGCTCGTAGTTCTCATGCACCGCTTAATAGCTTTAGTTCATGTACAAGAACTTTGCTCATTGCTTTATCGCTCAACTTTGTCCAGCATTTAAATTAGGCCCTTAATGTTATAAAGTAATATGCAAATTTGCTATAAGCCCACCTAACTATAACAGTATACCACGTTTGATGGGCAGTTAAAAAGGTTCAACAGACTTGAGAAGAAATCTTAGTGAAACTATAACTCTAGACTTTTCAGTTGTATGTACAGTTGTACAGTCTCTTTATCCCCTGTTTTTGTGAAGTTTGCGTGCCCAGTTTGCCATTGATGACGTGCCGGTCAACCAGCTCCATGGCAGCTCCACAATGGAGGAGGCTCAGAAAGAGCTGCAGCACTTCTTCCCTGTGGAGCACACGCTTGCCGTCATCAAACCAGATGCCGCACAGCAACACAAAAGTAAACGCACCATCTTCTTTGGGTTATAGAGTCAGGTGGAGAGACATAGGGTTGCACTAATCTGTTTCAGTACATCTCACTGTTGACTTAGAGAATGATCATGTCATTTATTATGATTGTTGATTTGTTTTGATTTCACAGATGATATTATTAGTTGCATTGAGTCAGCAGGGTTCAGCATTTCTCAGGTGAAGGAGGCACAGCTCACCAAAGAGATGGCTGAAAACTTCTACAAACACCATCATGACAAAAGCTTTTTCAACCCTCTGGTGGATTTCATGTCACAGTGAGTGTGATGATTATGTTTATTGTTAGGTCATATCAGAATATGTTTTTATTTCTCACATCTAGGCAAAAAGGCAAAAAGTATGATTTCTGTAATAATTCAGAGATGAAAGTTGATGTACAGCATTCATCATAATAGTACTATATACTATATCTCTACACTACAGCCAGTTTGTTCCTTCTGCATAGTACACATTATGGCACATCTATGTGGAGGCTATGTGTCAGCTGTAGTTCATGCCATCTGCTCTTGTGTGCTGTGCAGAGGTCCCTCTGTGCTAATGATCCTCAGTAAGGAGAACGCTATCTCTGAGTGGAGAGAGATGATGGGTCCGGTGGATCCAGAGAAGGCCAAGGAGGTGAGCCCCAACTCCCTGAGAGCGCGCTTCGCCAAAAGCGTCATGGAGAACGCTGTCCACGGCTCCTCGGATTCTGAGCATGCCATGGACAACATTCGCTTCATCTTCGGAGATGTCTGCTTGTAGCCGCTGGGGCCAAAGTTGAATGGCAGAAAAAGCCTCTTTCTGAGAGTTTCTAAGTCTTCATTTACAGATTCCTTTCTCAGACAATAAAATGATGTGGTAGTTGACTTATTGCATAACGAGAGTATTGATGTCATTGATGTCAATGCATTTATATAAATGTACAGAAGATGTGACTGCATAATCTTAAAACAATTGATGTTAATGAATACCTGATTCATATTTACAAGACAAAAGCAAGATGCAGTGTCACTGCTAAATATGTCAAGAGTAGGCCTACATTAGTCATGTCTAAGGCATGGTAACAATAGTTGTATTATTACTAATCTAAACAGAAGGAAATAATTACATGCCTATTAAACTTTGTTATGTAAAGAAAACTATACTCTCTACGCATGCTGGGAAGTTTTAGTATGGTGATTGGATCATGCACAGGCTCAAGCTTAGGCCCTATACTATAATGGTAAGGCCTTACTATGACATTTTTTTAAAGTGCGCAGCGCCATCTATTGGAATGCTCTACAATCTCCATGACTACGATGTCAACAAAGCAGTAGAGCTTGAGGACATTCTGAAATTATGCCATAATCAACATTTTCGGTGGTCGATAAAACCCACCTCTCACCACCCACTGATGTTTCTTTAATTACAAAAAGGTGAGTTACTCTTGTAACACTATGACTTAATGTTTTGAAATACTCTTGATCATTTCGTATAGCGTTATATTTTGTTCAAAAACAAAATTGGAGTACAAGGTAACGTTGACGTTACAGTAACGCTAGCTAACATAATAGTTTTTTGTAGCTTTGACCGAGTATTTCAGTCAGACTGACGTGAAAGTATTTGAAAGAAGTCGGGCTGTCGTATTGAAAATTTTTAGGCTAACCTACATTAAACATTTCCCCAGCAGCCATGGGTGACAATGGCAGTGAAGTCAGGGTGTTTGTGCGTATCCGTCCGACTGCAAGTTTCGCTCAAGAGCTCATTCATTACTTACCAGATGGACAGGTATGTCAGGCAAATGTCCATGAATCAGACACTGAAGGATTAAATATTGTCCCTCTGCTTTTGCTTGATGTTTCTTTTATATAAAACCACATCTGACACACATAACCCCCTGCATATCCTTAAAACTACCCTAATTTCTCACTCAGACAATAAATATCCGTCAAAGAAGAGATTCTAAGAGAGGGGTGGTGAACAATCAGCTGAGTTCTTGGTCCTTCCCAATGAATGGAGTCTTGCATGATGTTTCCCAAGAAGATGTTTACAACACTGTGGCTCATAAGGTTGTCCTTGGAGCGCTGGAGGGTTACAATGGTAAGTATTATTTTAATGGGTGCTGTATCAAGACAGGGTAGGCTTTTCACACAGATTAGGCAAAGAACCCTTTCTGATACTCTATAACAGGCCACGGTGGGGATAGATTTATAGACAGGAAAAATTGCCTAAATTATTCATTTTTACTGCTACATTTGAACCTTTGCTCTGCAGGAACAGTCATGTGTTTTGGGCAAACTGGGGCAGGGAAGACCTTCACCATGACAGGAGCCACTGAGAGCTACAAACAAAGAGGCCTCATCCCCAGAGCCATACAACAGGTACTAAGTTCCCAATAACATCCAATGGAGGCCATTAGTATATGCACAGATACCTTGCCTCACTGTTGTCTCATGAGGCACATCTATCCATCTATCTATCTATCTATCTATCTATCTATCTATATCTGTCTTATACTTTATTGAAACACTAGCAGCTACACATTATTCCCCCTAATTTTCTTTATCTATCACAGGTGTTCAGTGAGGTGGAGAATCGTCAGAACTACTCTTTCACCATCCATTTGTCATACCTGGAGATCTACAATGAGATGCTTGTGGACTTGTTGTCTTCAGTGCGTGGGACTAGGGCAGGGCTGGGTGGCTTGGCAGTGGTGGAGGAGGCAGGAGGGGGTGTGTCGGTCAAAGGGCTCTCCCTCCATTCGGTCCATAATGAGGAAGAGGCGCTGAACCTGCTGTTTGAGGTAATATGACTGACCAGAGCTGACCACCTCACTGAACTCCAGATACTTTGCCAACCTTCCATTCAGAGTTGGTCATTAATACTGTTCCAGATGTTCCAGATGTGGTGAAAATCATACACAGTACACAATACACAGAATAAGATTAAGAGTCTCTTAAAGGTTGTATCAGCGATGGCAGGGGAACGTCACTTCTGTTGATGTTCAAACAAAACAGAGAGCTATCTCGCTACTCCCTCCTCCTCCCTCCCATGCAATTGAAACTCTCCTGAACGCGCATCTCATCGATTATTGGTTGGAACACTTTATTTTACCTTTGAGTGGTTGGCAACACTTGTTGGTAGCAATTGTTTTTGTGTGCAGATCTCAGAGCCTAGGCTGCCTACAGAGACACGTTTTTTTGACGGCCTGCTTATGGTGCGGGCAGCTAGCTAGATGAATGTGATCATTTATGTTTGGGCCTTTTTTGGGCCTGCAATCGCTGATGCAACCTTTAAAGCAAATTAACTGGTGAATTGTGATACAGTATGAGTAAGCACATTCTCTCAGTTTATCTTTCCAAAATGAACAGGAGTAAGAAGTGAGTGAAAGTGTTATGTCAAATCTTCAATGTGTTGAAAAAAAAAGTCTGCCATGGGAAGTCTTGATTTTATTTTGTGTGTGCATCTCTATCAGGGAGAGATGAACCGCATCATTGGGTCACATGCCATGAACAAGAACTCATCCAGGTCTCACTGTATTTTCACTATTTACATTGAGGTAGGCAATAAACAACAGCCTTCCAAAGACTGTGTTGACAACATTGAGTAGGCTTACTGCAGTGTACTTATTCTTAAATGTGCATTTTGCAGTCTCGTTCCCGCACTTTATCAGATGCCAGGTACATCACCTCCAAATTGCACCTGGTGGACTTGGCAGGGTCCGAAAGGTTGGGAAAAACTGGGGTGAGTCTAGACGTGGGAAACAACAATGCATCACTTCAAACTTTACTGTAATATGAATTGAAGTGAAGAGGGTTTTTTTTTCTTCAAAGCAAACTGGTTTTTACCTGATCTCTTTTCTCGATCTCTCTCTCTGTGTCTAGTCTGAGGGTCAGGTCCAAAAGGAGGCCATGTGCATCAACAGGTCCCTGTCCTTCCTGGAACAGGCCATCTTGGCTTTAGCTGACCGGCGTAGGGAGCATGTACCCTTCAGACAGAGCAAACTCACCCACGCCCTCAGAGACTCCCTGGGTAAGCTTCGTGCTTGAGATGTGTCCCCATAGCCTGGCTAACTCCAAACCTCATCTCACTGAGATGGGGTCTGGGAACTACATATTTGAAACGTGGTTTAAGAATGCCCAGAGCCGTTTATTGGGCGCTACGAATGTCTATCAAATGCGTCTGTACGTAGCTCATAACCGCTTAAGTGTGTCGTCATCGTCTTGCTGTCCCCCCTCCGTTCTGTGATTGGTTCCTTCGTTGAGGTGAAAACAAAGTCCATGGAAGCCTAGCAGCGTGAATAAAATTGCGCGCATAAGGCAGCATTGGGAAACCCCATATCCCCATGTCATCTGTACATGATATCAGTCTCACTCTGTTGTTTAGATCCCCTTCCATTGCTCACGGTCTCTTTCTCTCTCACACATGCTTTCGCCTTGCCACTCATAGAGTCATTGAGTTCAGGCTTCCTAAAACTGGCTCTCGGGTGTTTTGTGCAGGTGGCAACTGTAACACAGTCCTGGTGGCCAACATCTATGGTGAAGCAGCGCAGATTGAGGAAACAGTGAGTATGGCTCTCAACATATTAATGTTGCAACCATGAAGGATAAAGGCACTTGTGTTTATGCAGGCAAATGTCTGATACTATTTGTGGGTGAAATATGAATGACCACCTGATCACCTTGACCCATGCAGCTCTCCACACTGAGGTTTGCCAGTAGGATGAAGTGTATCAAGACTGAACCAGCAGTTAATGAACACATAGACCCAGTGGTGAGTTTTAAATGTTAAATGCTTTAAAATGGACAAGCACAAGAATGAATTTGTACTACGGAAGCAATCTATCATGACTACATCAGTCAATGGTTCAGAGGTGAAATGCTATGTGTCGCTGTTCAGGTGCAGGTGAAGAAACTGCAGAAGGAAATCCAGCTGCTGAAGGAGGACCTGGCCATTCAGAGCAATATGGTGTGTGTACAGTGTTTTTATAGAGAAATGGCAAATAATGTTTTTACTGTACTCAGGTACAGTTAATGTAATAATCATTAAGCTGTTTAGCAGTGCCACCTAACGCACAGTGAAGACTCTTTCTGGCTTTTTAGAATAGAATAGATCTTTATTGTCATTGTCACAGGTACAACGAAATTTAAAGTGCTCTCCAGTCAGTGCACCATTCATAGTCTATATATAAAAAAGAAATATAAATAAATGTAAAAAATAATAAACAATGTAAGTGCTAGTGTTACCTAAAAAAGTTAGTTCAGAAGTTAAAGTTCTGATTTTGTAACTACAGGACTACAGTATAGTCAATTGTAATTCACAGCAGAGGTGGGACCAAGTCACTGTTTGGCAAGACACAAGTAAGTCCCAAGTCTTAGCAGTCAAGTCTAAGTCAAGTCAAGTCAGAGTAAATACAGAGAAGGGCAAGTCAAGTCCAAGTCCAAGTCACATGAAAGCCAAGTTGAGTCCAAGTCCAAGTCCTAATCTTTTTCAAGTCCTGAACAAGTCATCTGGTACTCTTCACTCAATAATGCCATTATTAGACTATCGATCATAATTTGAACACATCAATCTAATCTACAGTATTTTTTATAAATACAGATTTTATAAATACAGATTACAATATGCTCAATGTTTCTGTCTTGAAATCTTTTACGATATATGCATGCGCATACCTGTGCAATATACGCGTGCATACCTGTACAAAACGGATAGCTACATGACACTCAGCACAGCTGCAAAAATATATATAGTTTTCTCAAATTGCGGCGTCCACTGCAAGGATGAGTAATAATTTGACTGATGGCATTTCACTGCGCTAGGCCACAGATTTGCCTGCAAACAATTTATTAGGCTGTCTGCCAGTGGTGACTCATAAGGGAAGCCAAGGTCAACACTTTTATATTATTTAAATGACAATAATGACACAGTAATTTTGTTTTAAATTATTAATATCTTAAGAAATACTACACATTTGATGATGTTTAACTCATTTGTAAATGGTGCACTGTCACTTTGTAATTGTATTGTAATTGTAATGTGTGCTACTGTCCACACGTTCTCATCTTTTTTTACCAGCTCCATTCTGTGGCTAGTCCACAAACTCTAACATTGTTTGTGCCACATGTATAGCACAATATTAACAATGATAAGCATGATATTAAGTTGGCACAAACAGCTTTCATTCCTTTGGAAATAGAAGCATGTAATGACATGATGCTTGCTAGACATTTTCTGTTTGCAATTAGAAGTGAAATATGAGCCTGATAGCCAGTAGCCACTAGCTGAGTGGAATGCGGCATATCATGTGCTTCATGTAAACTAATTATTGAAGACTTCAAGACTCACCAGTTCCATTACACAAAGGCAAAGACAACTCTTCATATTCTTGTCCATTTTCCAAATCACAATGAGTGCAGTCTATATCAAAGTGCCCTGGCTCTCAACAGGGACGTCACTAGGGTTATAATGCATGGAGCGCACCAAAAAAAAAACCTTTAAAGGGATTCAGTTAATTGGTAGCTACCCTTTGAGGCCTAGGCTATTGTCAGTGCAATTGTACTATTATGCTCATTGGGCCAAGACAGTATAGGTTAGATGTATGATGTGTAGTAATAATATATACTACCCCCCCTCCTACTTGTTACAAAGTGGGAAATGGTATGCTAAATGGTTACATAACTGACAGAGAAAGGGAGTGCAAATGTGAGATGTTTGCAGTTAAGAGAAGTGAAACCTGACTAAAAGAGAACACTGACTAGACTTGTACTCTACTAGAGAGTACTACTATACTCTCTTGAGTCATCACTGTCTGGATGTGAATGTTGCAGAATACCATCAAATTTTAAGAGCAGATATACAGATTGAGAAATTATGCACTGCCTTCTCTCTCTGCCCTTCCTGTCCTGTAGCATTTGATCATTTGATCAGTGTTTTGTTGAAAGGGTAGTGCTTAACTAGCTACTACAAACTACTGTTAACTTATGTAATCATTCATCATTCAACAATCAAACAATCATCAAACAATATTCAAACCTAAGCAATTGCACCCTAGACTAAGCTATGAACCTTTTTAACCAGATAAGTCATACATTAGTCCTTTGAGGATAGGCTATATTCAGTGCAATTTTACTATTAGCTCTGTGGTCATTGTAAGGGCTATTATGCTAGGGTATCGTTTTCAAGACAGTGGCTTCCTATATCTGTGAAAGTATGATGTGATCATACTTGCATGTTATGTCAGCCAAAATACTTTGTGTCTCATGATTGTTACATTCATGTCACCTGAAACATGATGGTAGACATAGCTATCTATTCAAAAGCACAGTTGATGCTTGTGGATGCCATGATCAACTTTTGATTCTTTGATATGGAAACCAAGTTAATTATTTTGGGCTATAACATAAGAATTTCAGCTCAAAGTTGGATACCATGTAGAAATGTGCTGCAATTTCAAAACTCAGGAACGGCTTACTGTAGGTCATGCTGAATTTTATCAAGTCGAGTCTAAAGTCATTAAAATCATGACTCGAGTCTGACTCGAGTCCAAGTCATGTGACTCGAGTCCACATGTCTGATTCACAGTTATTATTATTATTATTATTATTTTGTCTTAGCCAAACCGGGTAGCAAGTTCCTATGAGCCGCTCTCAGACAGCCAGGTGGCAGAGATTCAGGATCAGGTGCAGAGGTTTCTGGACGGCAGTCTGGAGGAGATCAGCGTAAGAACCAAACTAAATCTTGCTGAACATCAATCCAGAGGCTATAACTTAAATAATAGATATGTTGTTTATATATCATTTTTCTCTCTCTCATTTAATAGATTGTGAACATCAGACAGGTTAAAGAAGCGTTTAAACAATTCAAATTGGCTGTTCAGTGAGTATATACTTTCTGTTGTCATTGTGGCAAATAGACTATACAGTGCTAGTCTCCTTGCATGCTGAGTTGTATAGCGTCATTCTGTGTTGGGATGCTGAGACCTTTCTTCTTAAACTGCTGCTTGGTTCATTTGGACTGAGCTGCACTCCAACAGCTCTGTGTTTTCAAACAGGCAGCAGGAACAGAAGGTGAGGGACGAGTTGAGCCAGAACTACAGCCTGGTGGAGAAACCTCAGAGCACCCCAGGTGCTGCTGCCGACAAGGCAAGTCCAGAGCGATCAGTTCATTAAGCTATAAAGCTCAGTATTGCCTAGATTTTCATCATGGACTTTACCTGTTAGGCGAGGGGAGCCATGGGAACGATGGGAGAGGTTGAAGGTTGTGGCTTCGGCGTTGGAGTTGCCACATCGTCTCAGAGACACACTGATGCGCATAACACCAGCAAGAACAGAACCAAAAAAGGCAAAGAGAATCAGTGAGTAGAGCCTCCTCCACCACCCCACCCCAGCCCTACCCCAGGAGTACAGACCCTTCCCAGCTGAATTAGTAGCTGATTCCGAGTTGTTAGTTTGGTGGTAGTGCGGTTATGATATTGGGTTGGCATTAGTTTACTTTGTGTGGGGGATCCACTGCTAATGAGATGTGGTCCTACAGAGGTGGCCCCGGAAAGCAGACAAACAGTGGCCAGGTCATCAGGAGGGGCTCCGCCCAGAGAAACACAGACCAGCCCTCAGACCAGACCTCTCAGGACCATCAGGTTCCAGCCTCTCCATCACTCTCCTGCAGAGACCAAAGCATTAATGAGTATGTGTTTTTGACCTGTGTGCTACAGTAGTTATGGTCATTTCAAATAGAATCAACTATATGTTGAACTACCTGACCACAAACACCTATTAGACATTTCTCAATTAAATCTCTTATTTTCTTCAGATTCTTAAACATGATAGTTAATATGACCAACAGTCACCCAACCATTTTTTTAACCTTACAGATGGTAGCATTATTAATAGATAATGTATACCGGTAGTGTGTCCTACATTGAGCTATATCGTATAGTTGGTACAGGAACAATGGCACCCCTCCTCCAATGAGGACCCTGTTTATTCTCTTGCCTTCATGAGCGCCTGTACCCCCAGGAGTCCGCCACCTAAAGAGGAGGCGTTTGAGGACTTTAAAGCGGAGTGTGGGAGCGAGCTGAACCGCATCCTGCGGGAGAACAAGGCCGTGTTGCTGGAGCGACGCGCTCACCTGCGTGAGCTCACCGACAGCGTCAACGCCACCAAGCGGCAGATCGACCAGGCCGCGGTCACCCTGCGCCAGAGACAAGAGCACAGGGACAGCCAAGGTATGAAACTACTTAAACACTCACTCAGGCCCATGTACACACTCAGTAACGTGAGAGGACGTAAACCTTCACTCACCCCACCAATTATAATGAAAAGCCAGACTCTATAAATCTGTTTGTGTGTGTCATAGACTGTATACAGTCTATGGTTTGTGTATGCTGGAACATATTGAACTGATTTGTTGAACTGTTTGTGTCGGTGCTGTTTCATAACGCTATAGTGCTGTTTGGTCATAAATATGAAACCACATCATATTTGTATATATGTTTTATATGTTATATGAAGTATTTGCTTCATATTTATATACTATACATATATAATATATATTTATAAGTTTATATGAAGTAAGCTTTAAGCTTTATAAGTTAAGTTTAAGCCTTGAGTATTACTATTTAAAAACATATGACACCTGCATATTTGCAGGTGAAACTTACTGTACCATGCCTGTATCAGTGCCTCAAGTAAAGTAAAGTTCCAAGTAAATTCCAACCAAATGCTTTGAACATTACCTGCATACAAACACCTTCTGCACTGTCTCCACTTTGGACCTAAAGGGCAGTTTGTGGGGTCTGATGGTGAGCCAGTGCTGGACGAGGCGGAGGTGACTCTGGTGCTGAAGCTTAGGGACTTGAAGGCCCAGTACCGACAAGACTACCAGGACCTGTGCGGTACCAGGGCTGAGGTCAGCTACTGCCAACACCTGGTGGACCAGTGCAGGGTGCGCTTGCTCACAGGTCAGTCCAGCAGGGCCACTCAACAGTCAATAGTCTTTGTATCATAAGTCAGGAACAGAAATCATTTGTTTTGCCTAGTATTGTGTGTAAAAAGCTAATAAGGATGATAACACATGGGTAGTGGGTGGGTGCAGACCTCTATTCTGAATCATTCCAAGCAACAGAGAGTGAATAATGTATAAATACTGACTCCTATAGGAAGCTCATTGAAATTACAATTGTCTTCAAACTTGGTTTCAAAGGGAACGGCAGTTCACTTTCAAGCAACTTATGTCTCTCGAGTGGTGTCACATTGCAACGGTTAACACCAATGTTTAGAACTAGGCTACTTTTGGGTTTCGGAGGATGAACTAACAAAAATAAATGATAGAACACACAATTTTGTATCATAAAAGTGAATTGCCAATGGAACTGTTGTAGGTTATAAAAGCAATATGAAACTCGTGGTGATGGGATTGGTAAAGGATAACCCCACAGCTGTAATTGCCTGAGGTACTCAGCCTTCTGTCTTGGCGTCGTGTCTATGGCCGAATTACAGCTGTGGGGATATCCTTTAACACATGTGTGTCACATTGCCTAATTAGTCTAGAATGTTAGGTACTGTACATCTCTTTGCCACACTTTCTGGATTTGAATGAGAAAGCTCAGGAATTCAACTCTTAGGTAAATCGTACCATACCTGGCGTTCAAGCCAACAGAGAATTGAACCCGGAACCTCCACATAGTAAGCTGAAGTGCTATCCATTGTGCCATCTGTTTTTGTTTTTGACATAGTAAATCAGACTACTTCTATTGTATTGCACTGTTAGCCTGGAAAGTGTAGCCTAATGTAGCCTACTTCAACATCAACACAGCCTATGTGAATTTGTTTTTAAACACACTTCCCCACTTTTACATTAAGTGCTGAGTCATTCCAAGCAACAGAGAGTGAATAATGTATAAATACTGACTCCTATAGGAAGCTCATTGAAATTACAATTGTCTTCAAACTTGGTTTCAAAGGGAACGGCAGTTCACTTTCAAGCAACTTATGTCTCTCGAGTGGTGTCACGTTGCAACGGTAAACACCAATGCTTAGAACTAGGCTACTTTTTGGGGGGCGGAGGATGAACTAACAAAAATCTAAATAAACAATAGAAGACACAATTTTGTATCTTAAAAGTAAATTGGCAATGGAACTGTTTGTAGTCTATGAGACTGTTGTAAGCTCTGAATCATTCCAAGCAACAGAGAGTGGATTATGTATACTGACTCCTATAGGAAGCTCATTAAAATGTCAATTTTCTTCAAACTTGGTTTCCAAGGGAACTTAAGGTTACTCACGTAACCCCGGTTTTCTGATAGCATGAGTGAGGTATCTCACTATGGGACATGCCCCATCGCTGGTTCTCCATAAGCCATATTTCATTACGCCAGCCACCATTGCCTGGACAACTAATGTGATCCTTCCCTTGTTAATGTGAAGTTCTTCCTTTGAAGTGCAGTCTATTGACTGAAAACTAAAAGCCTGAGCTGTGTTAACATGTACAATCTTCATGTTCCTGGTGGCAAAACCAGTTCACTTAAGAATCAGGATGGCAAGGTTAGATAGTGATGCATGACTGTTTTGAGAAGTTGAGTTTGCATACGTGTGTGTTTTATGTGTTTATGTGCGTGACAGAGTTTGAGAGCTGGTACAACGAATCCTTCATGCTGCCAGAGGAGGTGCAGGGAGTGCTGCGGGCAGGAGGCACCATCCGGCCTGGTCTGGTGCCCGTGGAGAAAGCCTTAGCCCTGGTGAGTACTGTACCACTCACTATAAACAAAGGCCCACGTGGATGCTAGATGGTGTTTTAAGCCCCCAACGTCGTCTTCCAGGCAGCGCTGCCACCGCCGCACCTAATCCTAACTCTAACCCATGCCTTACCCTAGCGCCTTCCAGGCAGCGCTGCCTTGAAGACAACATTGGGGGCTTAAAACACCAAGAAACCACGTGCTCGGTACTGAATGACTACAGAAAAACCTTCACCCTACATTTTCCTCTCTAGCTTATTTAGTCTAAAAGCCTTAGTCCTGATTAACAATAAATCAACCTTGTGCTGAATATCATGACATTGTCCTATAGTTATCTTAAGTCATGTCATGAGCTTTGAGCATTTTTGTGTTCACATTGTGAGTGATTTCTGTAATAAAGGTCTGTGTTTGTGTACTGTATGTGCCACCAGGAGGAGGATGAGCAGGAGCGCTTTGAGCGTATGCGTTACAAGTTGTTAGATAAGAGCCCAAGTGCTGTGTCCTTCTACAACGCCCACATCCGAACAGTAAGAAGGGTGAGAGCACACAACACCATTACAAAATGCACACACTTCTACACAGGACAAGGCTCCCAGTAGGAGGGTAGAAGTATGCACGCATTCTATAAATTCACACTCACATACACACAACAGGACATGACTTACACTTACAACATGCACAATATAGGACATGAGTTTTTTTTTTTTTTTTCTGTCGATAGGTACAAACAACAGCCAAACACTGACTGTATGGATAGATATACTTTATTACTGAATAATCAAAAATGTGTGTGTCTGTGCAGAGAAGCAGTAACAAGAGCCAGGCTGGGAGCCCCAGGAGAAATAGCACACCTGCCAGGCGGATGAAACTGCCCCCCATTCTTTCAGTCACCTGAGGGGGGCGCCAACTCACCACTTCACAAACCCATCATCTTCTCCAAAGGCCCCTCACTCCACTTCATAGCACTAACCTTACAGACCACCAGAGTACTGACATCTTGGAAACACATCCTCATATTGATACACACACGAATTCCCCCAACACACCTCAAATTGTTTCTTATGACGCTGGCTGGATGTAAATCCTTAGTTGTCAACAAATGGACATAAGATGTTAATAATTTGGTTCTATGATGGTCTTGACGCATGAATAAAAACATCAACGCACTTTACCACAAAAGACTAATCTTAAGGGACGGAGCATAAGAGCTAAATGAAAAGAAAGGCCATTTATGGATAAGCTGACTGGATTCTTTCTTAGGGTACTTTCCAAGTTGCAAGTTTAGGCAAAAAATTGTGCACAATGAACCACTCAATTAAAAACACAGCAACAAATCATCATGTTAAATGAAAAGTAAACTTTATTATTCCTGAACCACAAAATAGACTTCTTTGGTTGTACAAATTCACTAGTTACAGTCTTGGATGAACTCTAACCCCCGTCCTCACGCCCTCTGACCCCCCCCCCCCCCACCCGTTTGCAAAACCCTCCCTCCCTCCCCACATCCTCCCCTCCCCAAGAGAAGAAAAGAACCCAAAACAAACAAAAAAGATGGATGATCAAACAACGGTCCTGTAATGGAACATGAAATTATAGTAATGTAGTGAATCTCGTTAGTTTGGAGAACCATGATTTTGACCGCTGGTTTTGCGAAAGAAAACCAATAGACAGAGCTAAAATCAGCCTTTCCCAGAAGTGTTATCAACCAAACTGAATTTCAGTCAGTGAAAGCGACATGGAAAAGCAAAAGAAAAATCCAAAACAAAAAACAATAAAAACAGAAGATAAAAACAGGTGCTAAGATTAGTCAAATTAAATTACAAACACAAATGCTATTTTCTTGATATGATTCTTCAAAAACAAAACCCTCCGATTCAGGTCTGACGGCGGTCCGCCCGAGGAAAGACTGTTTTCTGAAAGCTCAAAAATAAAATACATGTTTCTATCTCTTTTATACTATGCGGAGGATTAATCTCTCTCCCTCTGCAGAAAACAACAAACCAATGCACTAAAGCCAATATACACGCAGGGAGCTGCTGGACCACATAAGACTTGACTGTGGTGTGAACCAGCTCACATTAGATGAGTGTTTAGTTTAGCCTTTCATGTTATTTTGTACATTATTCACACGACCATAAACATTTTTTTTCAGTGGCTTCAGATTTAAATTAATCATTCATATGGTAAAAGATACTTTTTTTTTTTTTAATAAAAAGTACAAATGAGCTGCAACCTTCACAAGCCTGTATGGAGCAGCCCCGGAGAGCAGATATGTGTAATAAGTTTTATACACCACTAAACAAAGCTAAACATGTCTGCTTGTGAGTTCCTCCCCATAAAGTAGAAAAGGAAAGCATGGTACCATTTAGTCCATACGAAGATGAGATGAACTTTCACTGGCTCTTAAAAGCAATGGTCAGATGATTGCATGTTTATCGGCATATTTTGTGTGTGTGTGTTTGTGTGTGTGTATACACACACAAGGAAAATAATTTAGTTTGTTAGTTTTCCTGTGGTCTTCACCAGTATATTGTCTCATTCTGTGGAATGGGATAGATGTGGAAAACCTTAACATGGTCCAGGGAAAACTATGAATCTCCAACTGGTCCAGAGACCACATACTACTGACTACTTCAGCATGGGGAAATCCACGAAAGGACCAGCCAATAGGCTGATGCCAACTCTTATTTAACAATAACAAAAAAACACTCATCTCCCAGACAGTGTTTGACGAGCGAGTGGTCATACAACATAAACCGTCCAGTTCAAAAGGGATCACAACAGCCACTTCCTACTTTCAATTTGAAAATATCACGATTGTTGGGAGAGCATCAGCCTCATGGCTGATATGACGTCTTCATGCAAGACACCCAAATATGGATTAAAAAATACAAATTTCAAGAAAAATAATAAAACAACTACATTCATCTGCATAACTCTGAAGCAAGCTCCAATTCACACATGGAGGATATGACAGATTGCCAGATATGTCATGAATTTAAAGCTCTGCGACAAGGCCTCGAGTTTGAAAAGAAAGGAAAAGCTTCACGACAGACACACAGAGAGCAGTGTGATTGCGCCAGGCTCTGCACCACCTTTCTCATGCCCGTGAGGTAATTGGTGCATTCAGAAATAAAACCCCACTCCCCCCGCCCCCTTTTCTGGGATGACGTTTACTTTGAGAAAGGAAGAACACCTGACAATGACAAGATCACAATGGAGTGGACTACAAATGGGTTTCTGGTTTAATCTGGTGGGCTTTAGGACCTGTGGAAGGGGGGTAGTGAAGGTAGCCGTCTCTCCTTCCTCAAACTGCGACAGAATACCTCTAGCATAGTCATCATCAACAATTCTCATCAAACTTAACAGAAAAGTTAGTACAACAGCAACTACATTTCTTTACATGTTTTCTCTCTTCATAAAACAACTGTCTTTTTTTGACATTAAAATACTACATGTGAATTAAAAAAAGAAAGAAAAAAAAGTGTGAGTTGTCAGTTTAAAATAATTCAGCTTCTAAAACGCAAACTGAAGGCCGGCAGGAGAGTATGACAGAACGGTGAGATGAATGAGTTAAGTGTTGGTGGTCTGGTAGCATCACGTTGGCTCTTTGTCCAGCACAGAGCACTGGGAACACGGGCTTTCCCTGGCCAACCCCTGGGCTCTGAAAGGCATGACTGGCGTCCAGAAGACAAGGAGCTGGAGTGGTGAACACGTCCATGGACACCCCTCAAGGTTGTGGCAGTGGGGTGAATTGAACACATGAATCTTGGTGCTTTGATCTGAAAGTTGGTCTGAAACTGTGTGTGTGTGTGTAGTCTGATTACTGTGCAGTAACTGTATAAGTACAAGTGTGGTACATTAGTGTTTAAAACTTCACCTCAGTCATTAGTGTTAAAGAGAATGTGTTTGCATGTGTGTATATGATTGTTTATGGGAATCGCAACTGTGTGTGTTTGTGTGAGTGTGTGTCTATGGGGGGGGGGGGGGTTATGTGGGCACTGCTGTCTCTAGGCTGCGACGAGCTTGGCGGAGTTTGCGTTTGTTGCTGTAGAGAGCCATCTCCTCCAGAGCAGAGCTGCCCACCACAGCAGAAACCTCCACATCAGCACCCACTGCTAGAGTGAGAGAGAGAGAGAGAGAGAGAGAGAGAGAGAGAGAGAGAGAGAGAGAGAGAGAGAGAGATAAAGACAGATTAAAATTAGCTAGTCTAATCAACCAACATAGCCCCATGGCTAGTCCCAGGCGAGCAGGCTAATCAGAAGCCTCCACTGTAGCAACGCTGGTAGCAGGACGAATAGCAGTAGCAGCAGGACTAGCAGAAGGATCCCAGCTGCACAACCTGCCATCCTAGGAGGACCACAGAGCTCCAGTCTGCACTGCCCGGAGTGGGACACTCCCCTGCAGACACCCGGATATAGTTATGGGGGAACCAGTCCCTGCCCACCCACCCAGTGGAGCTGGGGGTGGAGGTTAGGAAGTCATGAGCTGAACCTCCACACAGGCAGAGAGAGGCTCCACACACTTCTCTTCTGGTTCCCTGGGAGGAGGAGGTCAAATACTAAAAGCATGTCCAGAATGTTCTTGGTTGAACGATTTAGTTCAATGCCAATTTGTGATCAAATAAGTGGTCAGGAGTACAGCTGTAATGGAGGATTTTGGCTTTGCTTAGGTGGTTAGATTATATGAAGTAGTAAAGCATGTTGCAATTGCATCAGATGCCACATATGTGGCATACATGTACTCAGTACCTCCCCCCCCCCCACACTAGCTGACATGATGGTGTATTTGTACCATACATGTTCTTTTAGTCTTAACCCATCCCAGACTCCCAGAGAAGTGTGTGGCAAGAGGTGGCAGCGGGCACCTGAAGCTCCAGCGTTGCCCAGAGAAAGAGAGATCGGCAGAGAGGAGGGAGGGAGTGATGTCTCTGAACCCCCACGACCAGCCTGTTCAAACCACTGTGGAATTCTCCGGCAAGGTTATTTCACACCCCAATCTTAAATACACACTCATACCTGTGGACACTCTTAACACTCATGCGCGCACACACACATGCACACACACACACACATATGCAATTTTAGATCCAAAATGATAAAAACACAAGCTGAAACATCCATATAGAGGGTGTCTAGGTCTTTGCTCATGCAGGATGTGTGTGCTCATTATGCAGTGTAGTGTGTGGAGACACAGTCACAGACACACTAGATCCAGCTCTGCCCTTCATGCCCTGTCTTTATCCTGTCCAATAGGTTTGAAGAGGTTTGTACACATTCTCTCCCTCTCTCATACACACACACATTCACATTCATTGACTCATTCAATTAGAAACACTGATGAGGTGAAGATGTGTGCGCACGCACGCACACACACGCACACATATATATACACACACACACACACACACACACACACACACAGCAGGTACTCTATAATATATAGTTTGAGAGTTTGAGATAGAGATGACAAACCCTCAGAGACACCCCAGAAGAAGCACTTGGAAAACGGGTCCCGCTTTCTAGGCAGCAAGGGATTGACAATTGATTGACAAGTCGGTTTTACTGACGAGTTGACCAATTGACAGCTGTAGAGGTTGACTAATTTTAGGTTGCGTTGTTGAGTTGGTTAATTTCAAAACAATAAAACAAAATCTGTGAAGCAGTGGAAGAGAAGCGAGCACACACTCATACACAGGAAAGAGTGTCCTACCAATAGGAGACGACTTATCCCAGGAAGTCACCTGTATTCAGGAGGACAACACAAATGAAACCAATGATGCAGTTCTTTCACTACAGGCCTTTGTCCTGCAAGAGCACACAGCATGCAGTTCCTCCCCCGAGCAGAGCGGGGGCGGTATTGCGCTCTCACCTGGGTTGCTGGAGCCGTCATCAATGTAGCGCATGTTGTCAGCAGTGTCGGGAGACTGAAAGGGAAGAGAAAAGAGAACCTTAGCAACCTGAGAGAGTGTTCACCTGTTCACACCGTTTCCTTGGAGAAGTTCACCATGGAAACAGAGAAGCCAGAGGTGCCACAGAAGTTGGAGGGGCCATCCCAGGCGGCTCCTTTCTGCACACATCAGTGCAGCGAGAGCGGATGCGGTTAGAGGTCACGTTTGAACCATTCAGCCCAAAGTTGAAATGAGCAATGCAGTTTCAGCCCCCAGCCACTAGATGGCAATGCAAGAAACTGCTGCCTTGTTTCCTTAAACTGGTGTTAGCACAATTAAACAGAAAGGTTAGTCTCAGCTCCAGGCATAGTTGCCAGCCACCTTGCAAAAGCCTTCTGCCAAATTCATTCCCATATAAGCACAGAAATACGCTACTTGTTACCAGAGACAACCAGTCTGTCCACAGAACATACAATATACAACACCACAACAACATTTCACACTAACAGTCACAAAGCATGCAAACCAAAGCACAGACATTGAATTTAACCGGTAAAATGCCTGTGTAAAGCCCACTTCTTTATGGACCCATTTGTGTAACATAACACTACACTACTGGCCACATATTCGCCCCATTCCTCCTCCAGCTGAGTGACCTATTGTGGAAGGGATCCTGGAGAGGAGATGCATCGTGCTTCCACTCATTTCAACTTCATTTAATCAAACAGGCCAACACTGCAACCTGGAGAGGGGGATGGTGAAAGCTACTGGCTGATTATGTGAGAACAAGTAACACATCTTAAAAACATACGGCGTATGCACGCATACACACACACACACTAAAATTAGAACACCAAGGACAGTCCATAACAACCCAAACAAACACAAATCAAGGAGCACAATGGTGAGACACCAACCACTTGACAAACACCCAGGCACCAAACTCAACACACAAGCACCCCGCCATGTCCCCAAACCCTCCCACCTGAGGGTCTCCTGCTCTCTCTCCCTTCTGGTGTCTCCACCTGACATACTGCAAACAGGCTACGCCACATTACAATCTAAACCTACACACACCTAAATAAATACAGGTGGCCATCATGTTTATGGAGGTAAAACTGAATATCGAGCAGCTTCTTTCTGGCTTGTGCCATGATTCAGGTCCCATCTAAATTAACTGCTTCTTGACTGGTGAGAAACTGCTTCTGCCTATGGAGCTGTGTCTGGGGGTGATTAAAGAGGAGCTTCAAGTAGAATCGATTCTCCCACAATCTCAAAGAAAGCCCCATATTAGTGTGACCCACCTGTGCCCACCTGTTACCACCTGTTTAGAGATTAATCATAAGCCCCCTCTTCTACAATTCTCCCATAGTACGATTAGTTAAAAGGAAAAGCAGGAAGTGGAAACGGTTGTAAGCAGAGGTACGCAGAGGCACCCCTGCAGCCAAGGCTTGAGCCAAAATGGCGGCTGATCTTTAGCCTGCAGCACTGTGGACACGGGTGGCTCTGAGAGGCTCGCTGGCGAATAATCTTCGGGAAGGCTGAAAGGGGGGAGGGTGAGGGGGGGGGGTGGAGAGGAGGGCAGGAGAGACGGGTGGAGGGGCTAAGGGTTTGGGGGCTCTGAGGAGCAGGGCATGCAGGCAATACCTCGATGTCGTAAACAGGTTTGGAAGAAGGAATGGCGGCAAACTGTCGGTAGTCAAACTTCTTTTCTGACAGGGACTAGAGAGGGATAGCAAATAGGAGTCAAAGAAAAGTAGGGATGGTGAAATTGAGGGGAGGAAGGAAAGGATAGGGAGGAATGAATGAGACAGTAGTAAAGGAGGTATAGTTGGGGAAGAGAGAAGAAGAAAGGCGAGGAATAGGAGAAAATGTTTGGAGGAGAGGACAGAGAGAAGGAAGCAGGGAGTGTCCATGTTGATGTATATGAAAGAGTTGACCTGAGGTGATCTGTTTGCGTCAGTGACTGATATGTGGTGGGTGAACACTAAAAAGCATGTTTACTGTTGTGAGGGGTCCATGTGGATGCTAGTAAGCTGTAGGTGGTGTTAAGATGTGGGTGATGCTAATAAGCTGTAGGTAGTGTTAAGATGTGGGTGATGCTTCGGATGGCTCAGTGGAGTCATGTGTGCACCACATTGTGCCCTGCATCACTTTCCTGGAAAACAAGACAACCATGACCACTGAAACAGGAATCCATTTAAAAAAAGGGTGCTCCTTACCAGTCTGCCTGGTGATGTCACACCTCGAGGACTGATATCTGTGTAAGACAATGACACAATTGAAGACAAAACAAAAATGAAATCAGATATTATACTGGACTACTCCAGCTGCTAATGAAGTGGTGGTGGCTGTGGTGAGAGGCTGATGCGCACCATCCAGAGGTGTGGGGGAGGGGGTCGGGGCTGGCGAGGGCGATTCGACCAGCTGGTCCAGTGTGCTGCGCTTCTTGTTCTCCTTGGACTTGGCAATGACCATCTGGGCCTTTAGGGCATCCTGCTCCAGAGACTTCATCCTGACGAGAGAGAGAAAGCAGGAGGTTAGAGACGAGGGAAGGGAAGGGAGTAGAGGGAGGTAGAGAGCGAAGGGGAGAAAAAGATGAGAGAGACACAGGGAGAGGAGAGAGAGACACAGGGAGAAAAGAGAAAGAGACAGAAATCTGGCTAGAGATTATAAGGCAGACAGACAGAGGAGTAGCAAAGAGATGAACAGACTAACTAAATGGGAGACAGAGCAAGCAGGACATTTAAGAGGCAAAGAAAGCAGGTATGGAGAACAAAGATGACAAAATGGCAAAAGGCATAGCATCAGAACATGAATGAATGCATCAGGTAATGGACAATACAGTATGAAAAACAGGGTGTGCTAGTTAGATATCGATCACGTCTAAGACAGCTGGTTAGAAACAGGGATGATCAGAGGTGAGCCAATGTTATTGAGAGGCAACGCAAAGACAGGGTGCATTACACAGGGGGAAGGAAACAGACAGGAAATGCCAGATGGACGACATATGCAAAGAATAAAGAGATACAAGGGCAGCAAAGTAAATATCTGTAGAATGTGCAATATAATAGAACAAAAGAGGGAGAAAAGGGGAATATAGGGAAAATAGGAGAAAGTTAGAAAGAAGAAAGCGCAAAGAGGGAAAATTGACCAAAACGGTGCAACTCAAAGTGCAGGCGCGTGATCGTGCAAAGCTAGCTGGAAGTGGCTTTTGCTGGATCACTTATAAGGCTTGGATATGTCAGCTCTCGAACGTGGTAACCCCTAGTATTCAAACGCCCCGACCCGCTATCAAGCACCCCAAAGCAGCCCAGAGCACAGCCCCCCCAAGATGCATTGTGGCTGGGCACGGCCGGGCAAGGGCAGACCTGGGCTGGAAGGAAGAGGAAGAGGAGGAAGGGTTGGGGTTGGTGTTGGCACTGGCTTGCGACGCCCGCACTCTGGACTGGTACAGTCTCTTGGCCAGATCCTGCTCATACTGCCTGACATCCTCCTCTAGGCCATAAGGCCTACACCAACCAACCATCACAGAGAGACGTGGAGATGGAGGGATAGAGGGAAGAGAGGATAGAGAGAGAGAGAGAGCAAAATCAGGAGGAGAGGTGGGAAGACAAATGCAAAGAAAAAAAAGGGGAGAGGAAAGAAAGGGAGCAAGTGAAGGGAAGACAACAAGAGAGAGAGAAAAGAATGAGGAAAGGAGGAGAGGAGAGGAGAGGAGGAAAAGAACATGGCAAAGGGGAGAGGTATAGGGTACAAACACACAAACATATACACACCAACACAGAGGAGAGGAGGCGAGGACACAACAGGGCAGAAAAGAGTAAGAGTACAACAACAAGAGGAACAGGAAAGGCAGGAGAGAACTGAGGAGTCACTAGAGAAGATTCTACAACGCCAATGTAGACAGATAATAGTCTCACTGACACTCAATGATAATTGACCAATCTAGATGGTTACACATGAATAGCTACATATCAAATATGTATGAAATCTAACCTCTTCTATAAATGAAAGTGAGAGATGCACTACCGTTCAAAGGTTTAGGGTCACTTAGAAATGTCCATGTTCCTTGTATCATTAATGTTGTAAATTACTGTTGTAGAAAAAAATGGCTGATCTTTAATGCAATATCTACATTGCCCATTATCAGCAACCATTCATCCAATGTTCCAAAGGCACATTCTGATGTCATTTTAAAAGGCTAACGGAGAAAACATTGGAGAACCATTTTGCAATTATGTAAGCACATAATGTAATCTGAAAACTGCTGCCCTGATTAAAAAAAAAAAACAATGCAACTAATTTCAGCTGGTATTCTGTCTATAATGGAGTGGAATGGAACCCCCAAACTTTTGCACGGCAATGTATATATTTCTCTAAATAAATGCAGAGATGTATAAATGTAAAATGACAAATCTTTGGTGACAACGCTGACAGTGGGAGATATGTTGCTTGATATCTGGTTACTCCTCATTAACCTCAAGCGCAATTACAAAAACAGGAGAGAGATAGAAACAACAGGCTCTGTGGACTACCAAAAAGGGCACCGCGATAGTCGAGAGAATATGAAAATACACTTAGGTGCTACAGAGGGAAGAGAAAGTAGGGAGCAGGAAGAAGTGAAGAGACTGTGGGACTTCCAACTATACTCAACAAGGATGTTCTCTGTGCCACATCTGCGCACATCTGTCTGACTCAGACTCAATCTGGTGATCTGCAACTCACTCATGAGGCCTTATTTATATAGGGCCATATGTACCAAGGGTGTTTACTGTATCTCTTGTACACGTCTAAAGATGTGCCCACACAGGCACTGACTTGTGTACTGCACACTCTGCTTACGATGCTCGTTTATATTAGTTTACATTGTTTTCAATACAACCCCGCATACCAGCGTCAAACTCTGACACAAGGATAGATGTGCCCCTTAAATTGGGAGAAGGTACTTGTGATTGTCCTGCTTCACCAGAGTGTTGAGGATAATGAGGCATCACACCTATGACTGTCCTGCTTCACCAGTGTTGAGGATAATGAGGTGTAACACCTATGATTGTCCTGCTTCACCAGAGTGTTGAGGATAATGAGGTGTAACACCTATGATTGTCCTGCTTCACCAGAGTGTTGAGGATAATGAGGTGTAACACCTATGGGGTTTGTTGGAGTTGAAGGCAAGAAATCTAGACTGCTGTTTAGATGCAGCCAACATGTCCACAGTGGTAAAAAAGCACTTTAAAAGTTGTATTTTGTTAGCATTGATTAGGAACATTGATTAGCATTATAATTTAAATAATTTTAATGTGTTTCAGAAGAGGGAAATTATTCATTGGAATGTAAAGGAATATGATCACTAAATTGCCAGATTAATATGAAAAATCTATAACTCTAAATTCTATATCAGGTTATGAAATGTATCAGACTCTTTGAAAGGATTGCTCATATTGAAAATGTAGGCTATTCCTGACTATGTTCTTGTATTTCATCTTGGGAAAACTCACATAAACTACCCAGACGACTGCATTAAATACTTAAAAACAAGTCTCAAGGCTGTTCGAATAATAAACCTTTCTTGTTTTTTTCTTTTTTTTTTTTAAAAGATGACTGCTGATGATCACCTGCACCTGCCCAGAGATAAATCCCCCTCATTTCTTCTGGCCCATGGTAATTACACTGCCTGGACAGCTAAACAGGAGCTGATCATCATTCTTAATTCAGTTTAGCTGTTTGCATTTAAATATTTATTTATGGCTTAGACATATAGTAGATTAGAAAAATGCAGACTGAACCCCCTTGGTAAATGCAGCCCATGGTGTTTACAGAGTTAGTAAGTATGAGAGCGTATGAGCTACCTGGCCGCCCTCCACATGGCTCTCTTCTCGGCCTCCAGGGCACGCTTCTCTGCGGGCGACAGTTCCTTGTCTGATGCGATGGCCAGCTCGGGGCTCTGCATGCGCAGACGATCCTGGTGCCTGCGCTCCGCCTTGGCAGTGCGGATGGGTGCGGCAGACTCAACACCAGGGTACATGGGCACGAGTCTGCACACAGACACACAAACAAACATGTGCACATTGTCAATTTGTCAAATGTGGGCAATGAGATGTTTTTTTTTGTTTTTGTTGGATGGTTCAGTTTCTTGGTTCCTCTACACTATTTGTGGTGTTTGAGGTTGAGACTGCTTACCCAGTCATGGAGTTGGGCCTCTGGTCCAGTCTGAAAGTCTCCTCCATGGAGTTTCTCTGGGAGTCTCCTCTGCCATCAATTGATGAAGGCCTAGACACACACACACACGCATATTTAAAAAGAGAAACAATATTTTACAAATCTTGTGTGAAGACCTGCAAATGAAAGTGTGCATTGGTGAGATATGGCTAAGAGCGTGTGTGTGTACGATTGTGGTGAGTGGTGACGTACCCGGATGTTCCACAGTAGCTTGGCGGTGTGGAGTTGTAGCTAGGGGGAGTGGCACACATCCTGGGGGGCGTGGCAGCGTGTGAGTTGTTCCCACCCACACTCTCAACCTTGTACTCCACGCCATCCAGCAGCACCTTTCCACTGGCCTTCATTGCAGCCACTTGTTTGGCAAGGTCTTCCTCCTCTTCCTCTTCCTCATCAAGCAAGTAGTCCCGTGCACACTGGTCAAACCGCTTTGCTGGAGGATTAAAAAATAGATTAAAAAATCAGTCCAGTTACAGTAATTTCCTGTGTATTAGCCGCATTGTGTAAACCGCAGCATAGTGTTTTATGCAAGTTAAAAAAACAAAAGCATATTAATACTATATTAACAGTGTATTAATGGCAGTGTATTAATCTCATATCTGAAGAAATTTTGTAAAATCTACGAATAAACCTCGGCTAATATTTGGGAAATTAGATAATCAACTGAGAAGGTAACTAACCTTCCTCCTCCTTCATCTTCTTCAAGTCATCCTCCCCCACCAAGGAGACACGGGGCTTGGGCTTGTTGTCTGGAGTCTGCTGCTTCACGTCGATCTCAAAGTACTTCTGTCGATCCCTGAAGGAGCGCTGCTCTGGGCTGTTCCTTCCCATGGGCCTAGGCGTCTGTTAAAGGAACACTCAGATTAGGCAGGGATCACTGGGACGATAATCCAGACTGGTTTGGTGTTTATGGGGTAGGCTACAGTACAGTAGGATTCTGAGTAGCAATGATTTTTATCTTACAGCTCAAGACTATTATAAACGTTAGCAGAGAAAAGACACCTTCATCATTTACATTCAAAACCTTTCCATGATTGAGAAAAGAGAGAAGAAGAGGTCCCACTGTTACAACCATTGCAGAGCTCATTATTCCCAGTTCAAACATTCATTCAGCATGCAACAATTTATAACATATTTAAAATCACAGCCTGAGGGTCATTTAATACATAATCTATCTAGGTTTGCATTCGTCAGAAAGAGGGGAAAAGAAATCAGTAGATCCCATTACTACAAACAAGACAGGATTAAATAAAGTGCTTTATTCAAAGTAGCCCCCCACCACCACCACCGAAGCAGGACCAAGACAGCCCAGCAGACGGAGGGCAATGCCAGGCTTTGGGCAGGGGGTACCTTAAACTCCACAGTGGGCCGCGAAAGACGTGGCACTGCTGCCAGAGTTGCGTAGTCCTCCGAGGCAAGGGAGGGGCGGGGGAAGACTGAGTCCGATCCCCCGTCCACCTCCACCTCATCTGTGAACACATCATCTCCCCCATCGGACTGGAGGGAGCCGCAAACATCACCACAGTCACTTCACACTCATATCACTCTCACTCCTGAGTCTGACACTAGCAAGAGACTTCCTCTACAGCACTGGTCAACAGTACAGTAGCTGCCAGTAAGTGCTATGATGAGGTGTGCTTAAAGTAAAAACACACACAGTTATTTTTTAAGATCAGTGCGCTCCTTGCCCTAGTTTTCTGCCACTAATAACAGGCAACTGCTAATCCAGTGGTGTGCGGTCCTCGTCAAAATGTATTGAGGGTGCGATCTTACCTCAGGGGATGGCTGTACAGGGTGAACATTGTTCCGCTGACCAAATTTGTCCTGTGAGTCGGACAGAGGGAGACGGAGAAAGCAAGAAAGAAAGGGGGGGGGGCAGATCGATAAGGTAAGTAAAGAAGAACAGGGTAATTGGAAATATAGTACTGAATATTGTTGACATATTTACAATGAAATCACCATTGTCACAACAAAAGGGAAAGCAAGCAGGGGAGGGAGCACAGTGCAGATGTGCAGTGAATGCTCATGGATGAGTCTTAGAACTGTACTGGGGTGTCATGTACCATGTGTCAGCCGTGGAAGGTTAAGGTTCCATTTGTTTGTGTGTAATAGTCTGTCAGGTTAGTTTGGGTATCCACATAATGCTGTACAAAGCAAGACCGACCGTCCACATTACGGATGAAGACACTCACGACAGAAGATGGCACCCAAAGGGAGACGTGCTCCCCAACACACCACACAAACACCAGGTGAAGGGGGAACCATGCATTAAGAGGCTCAGCAGGACAGAGGACCCTCCAGAGGAGAGGACTCTTCCCTGGGCTGGGTGACCCAGAGACGGTGGGCCTCGGCTGGGGGTGGGGTGGGGGGGTGGGGGTATGGGGACCACAACATGCTTGGTAGCCCCAGTGGATTGTGCTTTCAGGGTTGAGGGCGGGGGACACCACTATCCTACCTGAGGCGGCTCCAGCACTGCCAGAGAGTGGGGCACAGCGGCAAAGGCCTTGTAGGCCTGCTTGATATTGATGGGGAACTCTTCAATTGTGTCAGGGGAAGGGGCGCGTGGCTGCACAGGGTCAAGGGAGAGGGGGACGGGCGGGCAGCAGGAGCAGGATCCAGAGGAAAGAAAGAAAGAAAGAAAGAAAGAAAGAAAGAAAGGAGGGATGGGGAGGAGCAGAAAGAGGGAATGGACGAGAAGAGACACAGAGGAACCCAGGAGAGACAAATGAGAGAGCAGGAAGAGCAGAGGACCACAGGAACAGCAGTGGACAGCATGCAGAGGAGGCACACCTGGCCTCCCGCACAAGAGACGCAGAATGGACAAGAGTATGGAAGGAGGTGGAGTAGGACTTGAGAAAGGAACGAGAATGACTGTGTGTGTGAGAGAGAGAGAAAAAGTGGAGATGGATCGACACTGGGGAACATGGAGGGACAACTCTACGACCCTGAGGTAATGTGAGTGCACTATCTGCCACGGCTAGACATTACACTACCAAAAAAAGCACACTAATACTATTTTTAAAGCTGTAAGTACAAAAAGTAGCAGTAGAAAAAATATGGCACATGTGGTGTTGGACATTTTCTTTTAAAAAAAATAAATAAATAAAATAAATCAGATCAAAGTTCCTCCAGGTAAATTAAAGTAGCTTTAAATGTTTGCATGTAAAGTCTTACACACCAGTGTGATGTGAGTTTAATGAATCTCAGTCAATTCGTATGAGTCTGGCTAAACAATAGACCCATAAAAGGAGAGGTTAAGCGCATAGAAAATGACAGAAAATCTCCATATGGGATATCGCTGAGATGCTCCGGAAGGTTCCGCTAAAGCCTGCAGCAGTGGCATGCAGTGAGAGTAGGAGGGGCGCGTGGCGGTGCACTCTACACGGTCGTGAGGGATCTTACAGAAGTCTGGGAGTTGATGGGGGAGGGGCCATGCTGGAAGGGGTTGGGGCTGCTGTGGCCATCCTGACTGACTGGCGAGGCCGTCTGCCTCATGCGAGACATGGGCTGGATCACACCCGGCTTGGTCTGCAAGGGGGGGAAAAAAGGGAAGAGGCAGAGGGTAAGCTCTGGGTGTAAAGTGTACAAGCCACAACTCCAGTGGCCGAAGCTTCAACAGCTATGATCAAATAGTCCTTTCAGTTTAGTTTCATTTGAGGCAAATCAGACCATGTCATGAAAATCAATAGAAAAAAAATTGTTTATGAAGAAAAATGAAATGGATAAACATAATATACACATTCTACTGTATGCATTATTTGTATTTTTTTGTTATATATAAAATGTGTATTTGTTGAAAGTGCGATGGCTTGACGAATAGTCAAGATCCCACAGCTCCACTGAAAGACGTGACACTCACAGATGAATTGTCCTTGGGAGTGGCATTAGAGGTGAAATGGATACTGGCCTGAAAAGCAAAAGAAACCGTGTGGAAATGAGCTGACTGGTGATGGTGATGGTGAAGGCTCACAGACCACAGAGAGAAGCAGGCACAAGCCCAGAGAAACACACACTTCTGATCATATTCTCCTAAACATGCGTCAAGTACAGACATCAGGTCTTAATATCAAACACACATACATTAATTGCTATAGCTAGTAGGACCACTAGCAATTAGAGCATCAGAAAGCACTTCACATTTCAGCCAGATCCTAACTCTAACCATTGTTTATGCTTATGATTTTGGGTATGGGCCATCAAAGTTGATTTTTTTCTATACATATATTTCAAGAACACCTCCTTCTCCAGTATGCACTAGCTGTCAGTTTCAACTCCGCCTTGTTACAAAGTGTTATGAGACATGCAATTCTGCATCATGTTTCTTGACTAAGGACTCCTAAGATTCTGTATGAATGTGGACTGGGATCACATGACAAGTCACTTCCAAAGGGGCAGAGCTCAAATGCTTTCTGCAGGCAAAAGCCAGGCCATATGACACGAAGACCAGACCAGACCAGACCACAGAGCCCCACTTACAAACCGGGTCTCTCTGCCAGCTGCCGGTTGGGCTGGGGAGGAGTGCTGCTTAACAGACGGCTGGAGGAGGGATGGAGGGAGGGAAGGATGAGGTGAGGAGAGAGAGAGAGCGATCTTTCTTTTTGTAGAAAGTGTTTTTTTGTGGATGCAGTGATTACCCAAAAGTGATAGCAAGGTTTTGTGAATGGAATATGATGCTCCATCAGGACTCGACAATTCCCTCATAAACTAAATGTGTTGATGTTGATGGATGTACACAGATAGAAGCAATATGAGCATCCACACTGACATGGAAAGCCTCTCAAGAATATTCAAGTTCATTAATGTAATGCCTAAAATTAGATGGATTCTAATGGGCTGTCAGGGTCTCTACTGTCCACAGGATTATAACTTTAATCATTATAGTTACCGTTAGCAGTGTGGAAAGGCCTTATGGGTTTACACTCTTGGGAACAGTCTAGACAGGCTTCTGTGAAGATGCCCAAACTTAGAGAGAGTTTGAGTGTGTGTCTGTGGGGAGTGGGCAGAATGTGTCCATGGAGGGGGTGTTGGGGATTACTTACGGGCTGGGAGCTGGGTGAGTAGGACACGTCACGAATAGGACTGTCTGTCCTCTGGGCGTCTGTGGAGGGTGCCTGGAAAAAACAGCATGCGCGCACACACACACACACAAACGCACATACACAGTCAACAGCTGCTTATCTCTGCTACTTCTACCATCCCAGTAAATCCCTCAAGCCATGTTGTTAGTCAATAGTCCAACTTTTAAAACTGGTGTACTCAGCAAACTCAGTGGAACGACATGTTCTCTAATGCTAAAGTGGGCAATGCATTTGCACAGACCACAAGTTGCCCCATGGCAGAGTCTCTAACATTCCTGTCACGGCCAGTTGTAAATCCTGAGACTGTAGTTTGCCACAGGGTTTTTCAGTCAGTTTTTGCAACAGTTCATTTGCAACATTTGCTCTGTTATTTCATAAGTACACATGAGCAGAAATGCATAGGACACCGCTATATTAATTCACCCTCACAGGAACACAACAGAGCAGCAATTCTGTAATAAAACGCTTTGGAAAAACAAGACTAGGAAAATGTACATTTTTATGTTGAGTGATCAGTACTCTACAATATAACTGCTGGTGGTTGGAGTATCCCATGGGACACACACATTCACGTGTGTGTGTGTGTGTGTGGTGATGTGGTAATGATGTTTAGCAGTGACAGGTCATGGAACACGGCCTCTCCCTACAGACACCTGTCGCTCTGGAATTCCTGTCATTCCTGACACGCTCCACACAGGAACGCCACTTAAGGCAAGGCTTTCCCAGAGAAACCGCTGCTGCAATAGGTTTTCCTGTCGTCTCAGGTTTAACTCTGGCACAGGGACAATATTTTACCAGCTTACTGGTCTCATGACATGTGTGCTGTGATTGGGAATAAGAGCTTTTTCTTTTACAAAAAAAGGCCATTTTTGCAACCAATATGAATCAAATCTTTTCCTGTGAAATATAATTACAAACACAAAACAAACCATGCTCTGTGTGATTTTTCGCAAGTGTTAGTGCAGAGATGAGATGCGATGCATTCAGCTTTTAAACACAGGGGAAAGTGACCAGTTGCTCCTGCTGACCATTTTTCAGGGGACTGGCACCAAACAAGGAAAAGCTTGTTAAAAATCTGTTAATACGCCTGATGAGGTCAGTGGACGGCTTCAGGATGTCCTTTTTAAGCACCGAGGGGTGTTGAGGGTAATTGCCATTAGCTGAGGGGCAACAAGCCATGCTGGAACACAATCAGACACACCGCAGGCCTCTTGCCTTAGTGTACTGCCAGGTCTTCAGCTGGCCTTGTTTCCCATAACCCACTGGGGGCCCAGACAGAATACGCTCTTGTGGGGGGCGCCCTTTGCCCTTGCGATTGGCCACCAGGAACGGGTTTTCGCTGAAGCAGATGGGTTGGGAGTCCACCAGACACTCCTCCTCCTCTTCCCCCTCCTGTGGCGTGGCGGGATGCTGTATGGGGGGCTCCTGGGTGAGGCCGGAGGCCGGGGGGAGCACCGCGCTCATCTTGGGGGACACAGGGACCACACTGATGGGCTCGGGGGAGAAGTACGTGGTGAGGACCACCCCGGGCTCGAAGGCCAGGGGGTCTACGGGGGCAACGCACTGCAGGCCAGCCTCCATTGGGACGGAAGCAGAGAACGAGGGAGAGAACTGAGGGGGGGGGGAGAGAAAAAGTGCAAGGTACAGGTGAGAACACAAGAGAGGGAAAGGGTATGACCAAAGCAAGTATTAAAGGAAGGGAGGAAGGAAGGAAGGAAGGAAAGCAGTGAGAGGACAGAGAAGGCAAAAAGAGATGGAGCTGGCAAAACCAAACAAACAACAAGCCCTTACCCCAGCAACCTCAGAACACAGCACAGTAGGGGCTGGGTAAGACAGGATGTGATGTGGGTAAGGAAAGAGATAAAGAGTATAACTAATAAATAAATAGCAAAATAGTCTTGGGCTAATGAGTGCCAGAAGAGTAGGAGTTGATACTGAGTGGATGAACATCACACAAGAGCTAGAGCCAGCCTGGTTGGGAAAGACACTCTATTGGCTACTCTGTTGCTAGTGTACCATCCAACATGCCTAGTAGCCAAACTCTTGCAGAATACCCACTACATTTCCCACGGTCATTGTCCCACTGGAAAACATCTGAAACCAAATACCTCATTAATACCTCTACTAATAATATCCAGATAACCTCTGGGTAGCTGCAAACAATTGTAATTCTAACAACTAAAACAAATAAACCTAAAAACCGATATCTCCGTAATTAAACAGCAATTTTGTTTCGACAACGAACGGCAACTGGTCACATACATATAACATAATTTAAAAGAGGACAATGACCCAAACATTCCTGCAACAACCCTGTGGTCTGCCGAAGCATTCCACACCATGCATCATACAGAGAAGCTAAATTCAGCTTGGCCTATATAGTAAATAGCACACCTGATAATAGCAACATTGTGCCCCTGAGTGTGGAGGGCTTACTCCACTAATGAACTAGGGTCAGGAAACATGCATGTCCATCCACTGTTCTCAGGCCAGTGCTTTAATGACCTTTCCTCCCCAGAACCACTAAATATGACATGGCATCTAATCCCACGTCAGCCATTTAGGATTCAGCATGTCTGTTCTGGTGTGGCATGTGACCCACTGCCCTTTCAGTACAACGGCAGCTGGGGAGGTGGGTTTACTTTACTACTCTAACTAACCAACTAATCAGCACACTGATTTTGTATAGGAGTGCAAATGTGTCTAAGAGTGGATTACATTACTTGTACTTGTTAGGTGTGTCACTCTACTGATAGAGCAAGGTACTGACACAGAGGTCGTACATTTGCATGCAGTACCAACCAATTTGAATGAAAATGTCTGAATAAATGACTGCACTTAGGCTAACTAAGCTAGCAGTGAGACAGTCACTTGAGTAGTCACGTAAGGCAGGAGAGCGATGCAATTATATCGCTACAACGGTTACCATACTATCTCACTACTTCACTGTTCAGCCTCCTTCAAAAGACTATAAGGGCCTATCTGCATGCACACACTACTCTCAGCCAACCCTGATACCAAGCTTGCCCCTAAAATAGCACATCCTGAAAAGAATCACTGATACGAGGGGGGCTGCACTAACATAGGTTGTTAAAACAGAATGCATTACAATATCTTGTAAAGACTGGGGGTCCACCTTCACACAAATAAAACAGAACTAAGAGCAATTTTAATCTAGGAATCTTCATCTAAGAGCCTCGGACTGAGATGGCCAGAGCTATGGAGCGCAAATCCCTTTGGTATTGGAGAGGGGTCGTACTTGAGCGCTGCACTGGCAGTGAACACCCCCTGTCCTAACCTCTCGGCATGTTTGAGGCGACAGCTGGCAGAGATATGTGGGTTAAACACTCTCAGAAAAGACGCCGACTGGACCGTTACAAACTCCTGACCTAGCAAGAACATTCAGATCATGACTCTACATATTACGACCTTTAAGAAGAGGTATTCTATTGTAGTAGTAGTGCATATCTGAAAGACATTAAAGTTTGAGTCAACACAAAATCCAGCTCTGATTTAGTACAAACACACATGTTAAAAATGTAAAACACCACTAATAGCACAAACTTGCAAACAATTTTTTAAATTCCATTTTTTTTTTTTTTAAATAAAGCCATACATACTCAGGACAATGCTAACTTAATTTTGAACACTAAAGGTATTCACAATCCCAACCTCTGTGAGGAACTAGGTCATGTCACACACTCGTGCAAACTGTTCACATGTACTTAATAAAAAACACCATGGATTGTTCCTACATCCCAGTCGTAAACTGTAAACACAAACTAACAACCAGGCATGACCAGGGTCAAATCAGAGACAATGAATGGGAGTAAAGACCCAGATAACAGCTGAAAGGAGAAAGTGATGAAAGAAAGCTGAATGAGAGAGAAGGGGAGAGAGAGAGAGAGAGAGAGAAAGCTGCAAAGCCCAATGGAGGCAGAGCTTCCCTTACCACACCTTCTACAGAGCCGCTTGTAGATTCAGGACAAACTCCACAAACCTCCACGCGAAAGTGAACACTTCCAGGACACTGTGATGTGTGCTGCGCTCAGGGGGAAAAAAAAGAAGATCTTACGGTCCTCTCGGCTCCCGCCGGCCCACCTTACCCATCGGCTGCCTGACCAATCACCTCGCGCCCGCTTTTAAAATAACTTCTGAGCAATCATCAGCTGTCCCCCTCCCCTCCCCCTATTCCCGCCAGGGTCCTTCTCTGGACCCTGCACACCCCCATCCCCCCACGAGAGTGTTCTGGTCCATAGTTCTGTGGTCTGCGGAATGCCAGGCACGATTGATCATGTGATGAGCATGCGGCGCGCTCTTCTTCACTGGTGGAGGCATGCCGTTCCACCCACCTCACGGAAGGTGCCGGAGGGGTATTGTTAGCACAGCTGAGGAACGAGCCGGACGAGCGGCATCACACACGTGTGAGATCATCATCATCAATGCGTCTGCATTCTGCCCCTAAAATTAGGCTGGGGTAGTGTGCAGTGCAGTGCACCGACTTGAACACACGCACATGCATCTCACATCCAGCCTTGCTGTGACAACCATATGAAAGTGCTTTGGCCTTTGCTATGCTTGGACTGCTGTGCCAACAACAGGCAGACAGGGAAGACGTCAAGGCCATCTTTATTCTTCACCGCAGGGCTTTCTTTGTGACTTGGACTTCCGCTGACCGTTTTTTTTTTTTTTTGGTGGATGTCCTGCTGTAACTAAATTCATAGAGAAGCAAAAGCCTTATTGTTCTTCCTGGCACTGTGGATGGGTTCCCCTTGTGTGTGGGGTTCTGCTGATGGCCTCTTCCTAGTGGCGGGAAGTCGTCTCTTGTCCACAGTGGGCACCAGTCACACCGGTAGGGGTTCAGTAGTTTTGTGACTCCTCACAGTAGAAATGATGCTTTTGTGGAAGAAGAATGCCATTCAATTCTGTTTTTGCAACACTGTGTTCAGGAATTCACAGTCCGCATCCTCCATTCTTTACCTCCTTAATGACACAGAGACTCATACACCAAACACCTGCTACACTTATCGACAACATTTTTTAGAGAAGAATGCTGAAGTCGGAAGGTTGGGATTCCAGAAGCACCTGCTTGACCTCTGTTCTAGGGGCGAGAGGGGATCCCGGGAATAAAAAACACACAAAGGAGATTCCAGAGCAGACTATTTAGAGAGAGAGGCCTTGACGTGAGGTAAGGATTCAGAGAGTGAGAAATTCCCAATGTGTCATGAAACAGTGGCGAGCAAAAAATCAGGATTAAATACTAGAATGTAAACATTTTCCGATTTGTTTCAGGTCCAATATCTATTACAGCAACGAGTTCATCACACTCAGCCCATAATATGAAGGCAGGTTTCACAGAGAACAATCTCACTGAGATTGATTAATCTCACAGTGATTAATGGGAGATGAACCATTTTTTTAAGTTGGTTTAACTTAAGGCAACAAACAGTGCAGGCTGAGGCATGAGGAGTGAGTGACTTACCCGGTTGACCTTCTGCAGGCTGGTTGTGGGTAGTGCTGCCAGTGTCTTGTAGTCCAGTTTCAGAGGACCGGCGCTGATGTTCTGAAGAGGGAAGAACAGCAGTCAGAGAGGTAACTAACTAGACAACCTGGCTGGCTGTAATACTGAAGCTGGATTTTCTTTCGAGACAAATCAGAGACAGCTCTTGACAAGAATCGCTCTTTATGAGAAAACATGATAAATGACTAATACTTTGTGGGCAATAATGAAACAACTAGGTGAAGAGGGAGAGCAATGTATATGACAATGAACTCAATATAGATCCATTTTTAAGAGATACTATAGGAGACAGCTCAGTTTAAGACAATCATCCTTAATCTTCTGTTGTTGGCTCAAGATGCTGTTTTTATTCTAAATCCACAAATCCTGAAAAAAGAGAGCCATGTCAGAGGCGACTGGTCCCAGGTGTTGCTGCTGACGCCCCCTGGTGGAGGGGGCAGCTCACCTCGGCCTCCTCCTCTAGCTGCCGTGTGGCCTCCTCGCGCTCCAAACGCATGCGCTCCTTCACCAGAGAGATGAGCGGAGGAGTGGGGGAGGAGGGAGGAAACAGGGTGGTGGAATTTGGGCCGCATTCATTCAGGCACAACCATGTTTGGTTTTACGCACCAGACACACCCACGGACAATACAATAACCACATACATGCAATGCAATGCAACACACACACACACACACACACACACACACACACACACAATGATTGGAGTTCAAGGGCAGGGTATGGGATGAGGTGCGGGCACGGATGAGTGGCAAAAACAACAAGTGTGAAGAGGAAATGGAGTGAAAGAGTGAAATACAAATGAACGAAGGAGGAAGAGATGGAAGGAGTGAAGGGATAGGATGGAATGGGATGGAATGGGATGGAGGAGTGTGGTATGAGTGAAACCCAAACATCCCAGGGTGTGCAGGGAGGGACAAAAGAGAAAAAGAAAGACAGGAAGGAGAGAGAGAGAAAACAACAAAAGAACAAAAGCCACACAAATTAGCAGACTGATTCACATGGAGCGCAGACTGAGAGCAGAAAGCAAAGGGGCCATTTTGGAATGACAAGTCTTCCAGGTCTTTTAGAAGAACTTGTTCATGGGACAACAGGATGCTTTCCATGGACATGTAAGAATTATGGCACACTTTGGGGGCAGTTCTTCATTAAGCTTTGCTGTATGACTATGGGAGATACGCATGTAAAATACTGAAATGAATGTGTGTATAAACCGGAATGTAAAAAGAAACAGCTGATCATTGCGCTTGGTGACTGAGATGAAAAATGTAGACCATAAATGAAAAGAATAAACATAGACATATAACTAACTTACCACTTTCTCCATCTCCTCCCTCTCCCACTGGGAGGTCTCTCTTGCCATCTCTACCTCCTACACATAAGAAGGACAGAGGGAGATGAAGCGCTGGTGAGAACTGAACAGTCGATTATCAGTCAATAAAAACTACAGGCAAAAAATACCCATAAACAAGAAAGAACACTCTTTAAAGCGTGCACATGTAACGGATGCCAGCTAGCTTAGCTGTGCTTGTGGAACGTTGGTAAACCTCACTCCCCGACGCCTCAAGAGTGCTGCTGGCATGCGAGCCAGTAGCCTGGGCTATTGGCTCAATTGTTAACGCGCTCGGCTCCCGATCCGAGGTGCTGCTGTTCGCGGGTTCGAGTCCGGGCGTGTGCAGGGCTGAATCGCGCAGGTTCAACACAACGCAGGTCACACACACTAGCATGTGTTTGGGCACAGGCCCAGAGAGCACACTAGCATGTGTTTGGGCACAGGCCCAGAGTGCACACTAGCATGTGTTTCGGCACAGGCCCAGAGTGCACACTAGCATGTGTTTGGGCACAGGCCCAGCCGAGTGACTCACCTTCTGCAGGATGTCCATCTCCTCAGGGCTGAGGTCTCGGTCGATGGATGAAATGCTCTCCATGCTGTTTTTCCGGACAATCCCACCTGCAAACGGGTTGGCGATGACCCCAGGTGAAGACTGTAGACAATATGGGGAAACACCATGAATGGCAAACAATTATTTTCAATGGGTCAGAAGCGACCCAGGTTCGATTCCCGCCCCGTGGTCCTTTCCGGATCCCACCCCGACTCTCTCTCTCCCACTCACTTCCTGTCATTCTTCACTGTCCTGTCATTAAAGGCATAAAAAAGGCCAAAAAAAAAAAGAATCCCCCAAGTTGTGTCCGAGTTTGCATCTGTGCTTACCTCGATGCCTGTGACGTTGCGAGGGTCGAAGCCGTCGCACACCAGCAGCACCAGCGTGTCTCCGGTGGAGCGCAACACCCGCACCGCCTCCGTGTGAGTCATGCCCAGCAGGCTGTGGTTGCCCACCTCCAGGATACGCATGCCCACCAGCAGCCGTCCGTCACGCGCCGCCGCCCCTGTGGAGCTCACCTGAGAGAGAGGGGGAGAGAGGAGAGAAGAGAAGAGAAGAGAAGGAGATGGAGAGGGGGAGAGAAAAGAAGAGGGGAAGAAAAGAGAAGAGAATGAGAGTGAGAGGGAGAAAGAAGAGAAGAGAAGGAGGGGGAGAAAGAAGAGAAGAGAAGAAAGAGCAAAGTAAAATGGCAGGGGAGGGGAAAGAGAAACAATTAAAGAGTGGAAGAGAGGTGATTAGAGTCCATTATGTATATTTATAAAACGGATAGTTCCGGTCCTTGATTATGATTGGTTGAATCGCGTTCGATGTCGTTGTATATTTTCCCGATATAGCATTTCGTTCTATATTAATGCGCTTAGAATGCATAACGGTTAAAATTCAAAGTTGCTGAGCAACAATTCCACGAGCGGTGGAACTATTCTATGGGGACTCCGCAGAAGAATGGACATTTGTAGATGAAATAGCTTTTACAGTTCATGATTATTTGTTTATTTTGTATACATTTTTAATGCCCGTAATATGTGGTAGCCATTTTATAAAAGCAATAAGCCCCGAGAGGCCGTTCTATATCGTGAATATAGCACAGCTGAGGGGTGTTGTTAGGCACGAAGCGAGCGAAGCAAAGCTGAGTGCCGTTAAACAACCCTCAGCTGTGCTATATTCACAATATAGAACAGCCTCTCGGGGCTTATTGTTTAAATATTATTGTCAGTCTGGTATGACAAATACAGCCTCCTTTGGTAGGAGGAAGTGGTGTATCGTGGTGGTTACCTTGGAGATAAAGATGCCCTCATCTGTGGCGTCAAAGGGGTTTCCAGCGTGGCCTCTGGCTCCTCCTCGAATGCTGATGCCCAGCTTCTCACCAGGCTGCTTCATGATCACGATCTCCTGCTCACAAAAAAGTGAGTTTCCAGTGCATATCAGAGTGATTCTTTGCCATAATTCTCATACAAATGCTCATATCTTCATGACATGACATAAACTAAGGTCACTAGGCATATCATAATGCATACGCATACGAATACATATATAGATACAGCAATCGGAGTGTGTGTGTGTGTGTGCGTGTGTGTGTGTGTGTGTGTGTGTGTGTGCATACCTGCATGCCAGGTGGGGAGGGGTCCCGGCGCACCAGCATGCGGATCTCGTGCTTGTTGGAGAGCAGTGCTCTCACCGCCTCCTGGTGTGTAGCGTGCCGCAGGTCGGTGGTGTTCACCTCCAGGATCCGATCGCCCACACGCAGCCCACTCTGACACGCCAGCCCATGGGGGATCACCTGTGTACACGTACACACACACACACACACACAGGTTAGAGAACACGTATAAAAATAAAAATGTATCTAGGTTACATATCAGTGGCTCTTTAGGTCGGGGGTGTTTACAGAAAGAGGAAGACATCAAATTTAGCATGTGTCTACTTGAAACTTAGTATCTTTAGTATGCATGCGCATATGGATCAATTATGTTGCCATTTACCTTAGAGATGAAGACCCCCGGCTCATTGACGCCAAACGGGTGACTTGCGTGATCACTGCCACCCACGATACTCAGTCCTAGCGGTCCACCTGCTTTTACCAATATCACTTCCTGTGAGGAAAGGAAGCGTCAAGTGAGCATTCAAACCATGTCTTTGTGGGTATTATTCTGATTGGTTTGGTGATCTGGTTGTCAGGCATGCCTTGGCTAACTAATCTTAATTTGGGTATTCAGGGTGACATTTCCCAGGAAATTCTTAGCGAGCACAACAAACATCACTGAAATCTCTGTGCTCTAGGTGGTGGGAACCGGTGAGGAAGTTTGGATCAGTAAGGGACAGCATACATGGTGACCTACTCTACTCGTTTGAACAACATCAGGTGAGATCATTGGGGGGTAGTACTGGCAGGAATGGTTTGGACAGATGAACGGGCTGAGGGCTGGTTGTGGAGGGGAGCATGTTCATGTCTTGGCTGAACACACAACAATGAGGGACATTAGGGTATTCCGTCAGACCTAAAGCTACAAGAAAATGGTCATACCGTGTACCACTTTTGTTCGGGGCATTCAAGGAGCATTTTGAGACAAGTGGCATGAGATAAACAAAATCAAAAAGACAAAGTGTTTAATTAAGAGCATCCCTTTAGCATCCCTAAACCATTTTACTTTAATCTGGAACATTTGATGGTAAAGGAAATGAGTCTCATTTAACTTCCCCATCAAATTAAAATGTTCAATTTCAATTTCCTTAAATTTCAATATTAGGCAGATTGAAGTTGCGGGATCCATGTCTGCGCAGGCTTGGCCACAACATAATAATGCCAAATGCATTTATTGAAGTAATGCTACTGTGCTTTAGTACTTGGACTTGGTATTTCTTCCTCCAATTAAAAGGCAAATAGTCTGGGACAAGAAACCTCTTTACTGTAGGTCTCAGCAAAATGAACCGATATAATCACTTGTTTCTACCTTCAACAGCCATATTTACCAAGCACAGTTTTCCATAATAATGGTAATAATACTTTTAGGACAAAAGAAATATGCTGGTTCATCAGGAATATTAATATGGAATACAACTCTGTCCTTTAGATATAGCTGGGGGGGGGGGGGGGGGGCTCTGTCCCAGCCCCTTTCACCCTTTCTCTCATCCCTCCATCCCCTGAACTCACCTCGATGGGGTACTCGTCCTCCATGGTGCGGCTGAGGTGGTTGGCGTGCTCGTCGTTGGGCTCTTCCTGCTCGGGGGAGTCGGAAGGCTCTGGGGGCGGGGGGGAGTGGGCTCGGCCGCGGCCGGCGTGGGGGCCCTGCTCGCGCTCCACCAGCAGGGCGATGGTGGGGGAGGTGCCGGTAAGCAACGCTACTGCCTGGTCATGCCTGGCCTCTGTCATGTCTACACCATTGATCTGCATCAGTGACAGCCACACAACAACTGGGTGAGACTGGGGCGTTGGGGGGTGCCAGACACCCTCTCCAGGGGTGGGGTTGTACCAACTTTTAAGTGCATGAGGAGAAATCTGTCTATCTGAGTGTGAGGGCCCTTGGGAGACGGGTTTCCTACCTACAGGTAAAAGCAAATCTTTTCTACTGGAGGGGGTGTGCATGTGTGAGAGACTATTATTTCACGTACAGATCTTTTGAAAGATAGTTTGCAAAAAATCTCATGACAATTTAAGTTTCAGTTTTAAATGTTAAGAAATGCAAGGAGGTCATTAGTTAACAAGACAAAGAGCACAGGTCAGTCATCTGGTGGCTGGGTTAAAAAGTTAACAGTAGCTCCACCAGGTGTTAGTGATAGAAACTTGCTGTACTCTTACTTGGGTTAAAACATTTCCAGCAAATCCTGCCTTTCAATGCATATAAAAATCCCATGTCTGTATAACTGCTTTTAAATCAGGCATACATTCCACAGCCATACAGCCTGAGTAAATGGCTGAGTGGCTATCATGCAGTGCCATGTCCAGTATCTAATATGCGTAAAGAGGAGAGAAGGAGAGCGAGGGCCCTGATTGAACGAAACGAGGCAAACAGGAGGAAGAGAAGAGAGAGGGAGGACAGTGGAGCTGACGAGAGAGCGGAGGTGGAAGGGCAGGAGAGGGGAGTGACGGGAGCAAGCCAGGGAGCATTCAGGAAACACTGCTGTGACCACTTCCTGTGTGTGTGTGAGGGCCAAGTCCCATAGTCCAGTTAGTAAGTACCAGTGGCCCTACTGATGTCCTAACTGAAGAACAGATGGATTCATACTTACTGCAAGTATGTGCACTCGTGCCTAAGCTAGACTGATGAGCCAGGCTGTTCAGCTTTACTTATTTAAAACAGAGAGGTGGTTTCAAAAGTGCCGCCTTAAATAAGCAAAGTTGAGAAGACTGAATACATCTGAATACTTCTTGAATGACGGCTTCTTACTTGAGCAATACTTTTGGTTGCTTATCTATGACAATAATGATCTTAAAAGGGCTAAGGCTACTCAAAGCCACAAGCTACATTTAGCTACTCCACTCTTACAAAGTCTTCCAGAGATCGGGTGACGAGACGGCGAACAGAAGCCAGCACTGACCATTCAGTATCAGCGCTTACCATTGGACGATTCATTGCCACCGCAGCTGCTGCTGCTATGGTAAGACATGCGGTTACCATGTCAGCGGGGCCACAGGCTCTGCCCACACACCGCCCCAACACCAACACCCAACACCGAGCAGGACCAGAGTGCGTTAGTGCTCATGCAGAGAGCAAGACAGGAAGAGAGGGATGAAGACCAGAGAGAGGGAGAGAGAGCGAGAGATAGAGAGAGATAGAGAGAGAGAAGGCACAGAAAGATATAGATGCAGAAGGATCCCCGGAGATCCAGAGAGAGGGGCAGCCATGTTCATTGAACAGCACATGTTCTTTCTTTGGCACTGAATCACAGGTGGAGGCAATGCCATTCAGGGTAAGATGGGGAGAAAGTTATAGCAGCAGAGAAATCAATTGTAGACACTGTTTCAGCCAGCTGAAGCATGCAGCAAAAAAACTACCAGGAACAGAACTTTGACGGCCTCAGGTTCAGACAGTGGGATGAACCTCACTGGATCAAATTTAACTGGCTTAACTGAGTGAGGTGGCAAAGGCTGTGGCTTAAATGCCACACGAGGATACATTTTGGGAATAGGTGGCCATAGTGTAACAAGCAATGTAGTGGTAAATAAATAATAAATGTGTTCAATAATGACACTGCCTTTTAAATCAGGAACATTTTTTCCTAGCTGCACACTGGCACACTGATTGTACTGGTGTCTGACTGTTAAGCCTGTATAGGTTAGTTAGCAAAAGCCTGTGTTAAAAGGGAAGACCTGAGGATCACGAGGTAGGAAATATCATGTAGAGGCCCTGCCTTTAGGGAGGTTCAGTAAAATGGGGCCTGAGGGTCATGCATTTGAGGGACAAGTTGACAACAAAGCAGAGAAACATCAGGCTGGAGAATGTTAAGATAGGAGCGAACAAATGCAATGTTCGGAAAAGTAGGCTTTTCAAATTCATTTTCCAGGCACATACTGAAGTTAGACAGAGATGCCATGTAATGGTGTACGTTTTGGGGGTGGGGGGGTGTAGTACTCACAGAGATGACCCTGTCTCCCACTTTGAGGACGTTGTCTCTGGACGCTGATCCGCCCTCTGCAATACGAGAGATGAAAATACCCTGCGGGAGGAGCAAAGAGAGGGTTGGAGAGAAATTCTCAAAATGTACAAGTAATGAAGACAACGTGAGCATGTTAGTGCCCTGCGACGAGAAGATTTTCTGTATAAGAGTAGTTGAAAAAAAAAAAGTTCTGACTTTATATTGCTGATTTTCTCTAGCCTGACATAGTCACTCAATTTTAGTCAGAATTTGAGTCTGATACTGTCCGATTGGATGTGATTATGGTGCGTGTTTCAACTGATACAGGGGTTCTGCTTCTCCACAAATGCCTTAACATTGTTTTCTAGTTATTGCGCTAAATGTCTACCTTTTAGCAACAGCATTTTTGTTAGGAAGAACCGGGAAGAATTAAACGTTTTATTTAAATGTCACTTACAAAGACATTGTACCATACTGAAAGCTAATATTTTGTCACTAGCAACCCACATCTGTCCTCTGTCAAACACAGTTGCATTTTCAGCTCTGAACAAAACCGTTCAGGAGTTCTGGTCCGAACCGTGACTCAGCTCTGGTTCGGGCATAGTTGGTCCACAAGGGAACAAGTCCAGACCGAACTTCCCGACCTCAAATGTTGTGGGCGAGGCAAAGTTCAGCTGGCATCCAGGCTAGATTCCCCCCAAAGCTTGAATTTTTTGTGACATTTTCTGAGCCTTTTTAAATCATTGAAGGCCACATGGGGGACATTCATTTGAGCAGTGTGTCTTCCCCTAGCCTGAGAAAATCAAGTCCTGCTCCGCTAGTTGCGCAACAGGAGACTGAATCACAGGCATTAGGCTGGAACAGCGAAATGACTGAAAAACAGCCACAGCCAAGAGCAAAATGAGTATCAGTGTCAGTGACAGTTGGTGACTAATGCCAGCCTGACCCGGGGGCACGGATTAGGGCTCCATGGGGTGATGTGGGAAGAGCGGGCATGAGAGCCTGGAGGATCTGGCACTGTACCACAGCAGCCATGTACACTGGGGAGGCCAGGGGTGGATGGCGCAACATAGTGCAATAACACACACTCACTTAGCAAGCACTGCTTTCACACACACACACCAACCCCCCAATCTCCCTCTTACACACAAACACACACACGCACACGCACACCCATACACGCATCAATCCTCACCACGTGTACACACACACACACACACACACAATCTACAAGCAGACATAAACTCATTGGCCTTATACTTGTTGTCATATAAACTACCACTATGGGAGGTCAAGAGGGGCTTCCCTCTCTGGTGAGTATGCACTATATTTATCTCCTCGGCTTAGTCATAACCAAAAAGACAAGACTGACCAGATCAGCTGCTCATGGCATGAGATGAAGGACTGTTCGTCAGTTCAAAACCAGCTACCAGGTGGGCAGCATAGCTTCCCAACTGTCAGTTTGCATTCTATAGAAAGGGTTTACATCAAGGAGGCTATAGGGTGGTGGTGGGCCAGCATACTCTCCTTGTGTCAATAACAGATTACTCAAGCGACTATTAAAGCACATCATTTACAAAAAAAACAACATCAATGATACCACAGCTCAATCAATGTACTTTTCTCTACATGCACTCCAACCACACTGTATGTTGACCTAACTTACAAAGAAAGACATTCTTCTACATAAACAACTTCACAACTGGACAAAACAACAACTGCAGAGCACCTCTAACCCTATTTTATACAGTCTATGCGCTAACCTCATGACAAAAGAGTTACATGTAACTAGTCACTAATGCACAGCATTAACAGTCACTTACAAGAAGAAAGCTGTTGACCGGTTATAGCTCCTCCGGAAAGAGCACTTCCAGTTACTCAGCAAAAAATGGATGAGTGGTGCTGTGCATCGCCAAAGCCATTCCAGTAATGTGTAAGTGTGTGTGTGTGTGTGTGTGTGTGTGTGGGCATATGAATGCGTGTGTGTGTGTGCGTGTATTAGAAAGTAGTGTTACGATGAACATGTGGCCAATGCGGAGGCCACCAAAAATACACTTGCCCCCCCCCCCCCCCCACTCCCCTCCATCCAGCAGCCCTATCAGATGTCAAGGACTGCTATTCATATCAGCGTCTCCCTGACGACCGCACTAAACGCTGTTCTTGAACAGACTGACATGGTGGGGGAAAAAAGAACCTTTCCACACACATAAACCTAGCTACAAAGTGGTTCATGATGATGACGGCAGAAAGGCTTAGAGTTGTGACACTGTGAAGGTCAAGGAAAAAGGGGAAAGAACAATGCAACAGCTGAAGACACTGTACGTACTGAAATCTGTGATGTAACCACACAAGTATCTACCATGGTTAAGCAATCATGTAGCAAGAATGGTGAATAAGATCACATATATGGTACTTTCCTACAGAATAGCTGCTAAATGACTTCGCCTTGCAGAATTCTAGTAAGCTCCTCTATGCAGTCCTATGCAGAGCAATCTCACAGAGGAATCCAGTGATCTCTCCTACAGCATGGAAAGACGTCACTACTCTAACAGCCTCAAAAGAAGGAAAACCCAACTCGGCTTACACTCTGAAATATTTAACAGGGGGCAGACCATGGCAGGCTTATACACAATGACACACTTATACACAATGACACCCCTGGACAGGACTAGTGTAAGGGTCGATGACAAGTGACAACAGACACCAGTTAAGGACTTGGGTAAACAAACACACAGCATTTACAAAAAACCTGCCATAAGCAGAGAAGTGCTGTATGTGTGCTGCAAGTAACCTCTAAGGAAAATATGGAAACACATACCAAGTGCTAAAGGCATGTGACCGACCATATAAGTGTGCATGTGACTAAATATAAATGTTGCTGTGTCTCACCGTGTCTCCAGTCCGGTAGGGTGTGGAGCCCTTTCCTCCAGCGATGCTGAAGCCCAGACCCTTGTCGTTGCGCAGCAGGCATGTGGACAGGCGAAAGGTGTCGGTGCTGGGTGCGGGCGAGCCGGGCTCCATGCAGAACGGAACACCGCTGGCGCGCCGCTCCCGCGGGAAGTAGTCGTCTTCGGGCCGCAGCGGCGTGGTGGTGATGGCGTTCTCCGGTTCCACCATCCGCTCCCGCAGAACCGTCATGGTGACGGCCGCACCCGAGCTCCGCAGAGCCTCCACTGCTGTGTGGTGCTCAGCACCCTGCAGGAGGACATCATTCACCTGTGGATGGGAGAGAGAAAAGGAGAGGGGGTTGAAAACTGGAAATACACAGAATAGTATAGACCCTTTCAACAATAAAAACAAAAACAATGCTTGAACGTTCTATTTGGGCCCCAATCTACTTCCTCTGCATTAAGATAACATATGGAATGTTAAAACGGAAGTCTTGTGTGGCCAACTATGATGCTGATAATGGAACTCTCTTGAAAGGGTCCATACGGGTAGACATTTCATTCTCACCTTGGGGTACACCAAGAATCCACACAGATCAGAACAGAATCAATAAACCTACACACACACCAAAGGTCACAGAAATAGTCACACAGAAGGCTTTACCTCTAGGAGTTTGTCTCCCACTTTAACTCCTGCGCGTGCAGCAGGCCCCTCCTCTGACACTCTCGAGATGAAGATGCCCTGCAGACCACAAGCCACAAAACAATCAATCAGCCAACTCGCCAACTCTACACCAGGGGACTAAAACTAAAGTACTAGTATAAGAATTAACTTTGTGTACAAACATATGTATTATCTCCCTGGGTCTGCCTCAAATTTATGGTTGAATTACATAGTTCAAACCAGCCTGGTGGTCATATAGACATTTTGTGATGCGACTCCAGTCATTAATAGAGGATCATCATTCTATGATACTAGATAAATTACAATAGGCGCTTTACCTCATCATCCCCCTTATAGGGTGTGGAGCCCTTTCCACCGGCAATACTGATACCCAGACCTCCTGTCTGCCTGTGGATGGTCAGGGTCAACTGCAAGAGAGGTCACAGTTCAAGTGTCAATGATCACCCCCCTCCCAACACCACCAGTGACCTTCACACAAGCTTCAGCCCGCTGCATACCAACTAAAACATTCACAAAATGGAATTCATGGGGAAATATCTTAGCATTTAGAAATGGTACATAACCACCCTGTGATTCATGAGTAATGTAGTTTAGCTGCTCTTCCTGGTGTGCAGCTGGCTGAAGAAGGTGAGCACTGATTAAAAACATCAGTAGAGTATGCAACAATAACATGCCTTGGACAACGTGATGGACAGACAGACAGTCAACACTGAGTCAGTAGGGCGGACATGTGAATCCAAGTGAAAAGGATTGTGTAAGGAAAAATGCTTTAAGGTTTAACACTAGAGGCAAATCTAGATTTAGCTGAAGAAAGTTTCATTACATACAAAAGGGGAAATCATCATAATCAGCAAATGTGATGACCAAATTACAATCCAGACGCTTTGGATTAACATTCACCCCAGAGTGAGACACAAACATCATCTACATAAACACACATTAACCTACACGAGCATAACTCGGTTTTTATGGACACTCAGAGACACACAATTTCAGGCAGAGGGGGGGACCATAACATGAGTCACAATGCCAAAATACACAAACAACAAACTCCTCCGCAACCAGCAAGATGAGGGAAAGAAGGGGACAAAATGGGTATGGTTAAGGGTAAACATGAGAGAGAAACCATTCCTGACAAGCCATGCAGAGAGCGATTGAGTGAGGGGTGGATGGGTGGGTGAGTGAAGGGGTAGTAGAGGGAATTGGGAGGGAAGGGGGCAAGAACTGTAAGACTGGGAGGGTTGAACTCTGGGAGTCAGTCGTCGGCTCGTCCATAATGCTCTTCTGCTGGAGTTAACTCACACTGGAGACCATATGCAGTGTGTCCATGCAAGTGTGGGCTTGCCAAATCTACTGGAGCACAAAACATACTCTACAAGGACCTTTCGTAAGTGCACATTCATTCAATATGTTTATCTAACTGCAATTATGTGACATCTTAAAACCTGCTTTTATACCTGGTGAAGCTAATGGGTGTGTTAGCTTTAGCCAAGAGATCTAATACCATTCAACTCTGGCATCAGTGTGTTGGTTAAAAAGACTTATTCTTGTTTTTATTATATCATATTGGCTGCTGAAATAGCTATAGCTAATAGTTGATGTGCTCACAGGCGACTTGGGATCATGATGTAACCTGAATTGACTCGGGAGATTTGATGAATTGTGTCGCTATGTTTCTAGAGTGGTAGTTGTTGGTGCCTGCACCAAGGGCTTGCATTTTGGATGGTTGTCTTGCTGATGGGATCATAAATGGTCACAGCAACGAAGAGGATTGATTGAAAATGTGTTGGTATTCATTGGTGCCCACATCAAGGGCTTGGGTTTTGTTTGGTTATGTTGCTGATCGGATCATGAACTGCCACAGCAACGAAAAGATGAATGAACAAAGAATTTGTTGTTAGAGAACCCATCATTTATGTGGAGGGAGGTGGGTCTGAAAGTTGAGCTGAGTAGCTGACACTACTGTTGAGCCTGGACCTAGCTTAATGAAACACCAATGAAGGAAGGTGCCTGTTGGATAACCCCAGTGAAATGCTCACAAAGGCTGTTCTGTTGGTGATGCGCATGAAGGTTGTTTTGTTGGTGATTTTTGTTTAGCTGCTTTGGGGTCCTTAGGTTGTGCAATTATGCTACTGGCAGCGCATGTGATACTGAGAAGCAGGGCCACTACAGATCCTGGCTACAACATGCGGTGCATTTACCAGCCACCAGCCAACTATGCATTGTTGCATGGTTGTAGATTTGCCACTGTAGGAAATCCCCTACCTACAGCACAAGGAAGTTAACAACTTTCCTGTGCATATCTTAGCCAGCCAACCAGAAAATATTACACCTAAATTGGAAAACTAAACCCATGTTGCAGGATTGAAATGTGTCATTGCCTGGTCATCGGGAAGTAATGGCAATGGCCTAGTACCGTCTTCTACCACTAACACATAAAGGATCATGACATTTTTAAGGGTTCTGGCTTTACCGCGTGCCCTGCTTGAAGTAGGGAATATGATGAACCCTGATGGAGAAACCACATCTGAGGTGAAGGGATACTAGAGCAATTTATAGAGATCTATAAGCATCCGTCCCATTAATGGTTAGATGTACATCTTTAAAATATCAAAGGAAATTCAAAGGAATTCTGACTGCTCTCTAGACAGTGAGATTCAGTATAATTAAGAGTGGGCAATTAACCGTGTAGCTAGATTCTTACTGGTACTGCTATAGTACTTGGAGTTAAACAATTCTTTAGGGTGAGTTGAAAGGCAACGAGGATTCTCTTTCTATGTCATTATGTATAATGTTAATGGTAAATGAGGTACGTGTTCTGATTATTTCATACCAACATACACTTGTTTTCAACCTTAGTGTTTGTTTAAAGCAGTAAATGTGTGGCGAAATTATGGAACTGTTTCAGTAGTCTGAAATAATATGGCACTGCCATATTGACTAATGGAAGAACTTTTGAGGGCTTGCTTATGTAATAATTTGATCAACAACATCTGTTGGAGAGAGCTTCTTCCACCTTGATTTTGTCGTGGAACTAAGCTCACTGATTTGGGCTCAGAAAACATATAAATTGATTATATAGGGGGGAAAAAATGCTTCTTGTTGAAGTGTCCCATCGGCACTAAACAATTCTGCAGCCTCGCAGATGGATTTATAAGAAAGAGATGGGACGTCGTGGGGAGATGTGAGTAGAGTAGTAGAAAGAGAGGGATCAAGAGGAGGGAGGGAAGGAAACCCCAGAGCTGTGCAATCCTTCTGGTAGGGGAGAGGTGTGGAAAGATGCCAAGTAAACTTCATTCTCAAAAAAAAAAAAATATGATGTACATAAAAACATCACATCCTTTGCCACAGATGGCGTCCAACCTGGAAAGGAGACAAAAAGCAAAATAGAACCGCCGGTCTAAAATGCCTCAGCTTTCCAGTACTTTGACTTTATCAGCACTTCCATTGTCTCTCCTAACCAGAAGGTGGCTACACTCTGGTGCCTCAGAAGTGAGTTTGGGGGTTGTTTGTCCCGTGGCATTGGGTTGGATTAATCATGGAATTTTCATGGGTTGCTTAGGTTGTTTTACGTTGGAGAAGAGAGAAAGAGAGGCGGATGTACACAGAGAGAGAGAGTGAGAGAGAGATAGAAAGAGAGAGAGAGGTAGGTTGGATGGGAAAGAGAGTAGGTACAGACCTCTTCCTCCTCAATTCGAGCAGGCTCAATCAGCAGATTATTGACTTGATCAAATGACACCCCCTGTTAGGATAGGAACCAGCGAGAGGCATGCGGATTAGTGAGGCCAAAAAATAAAAACCTGCACTCATACCCACACACACACACATACACACACAACAAAATGAAACAAAACAAGAATGAGGACAATAAAGAAAAATGGACAAAAAAGTGACATCACTCTCTCAGGCACACACATTCATTCTTTCCGTATGAATGCTCTGCATAAAAGAAGCATGCTCAGTGGCAGAAATAACTGAAAAGGGCCCTCGTTCAAAGCAGGGGTGTGAATTTAGAAAATCCCCAGGATGGAGGCACCTCCACTGGGCTTTTGTCGTCTGCTCTGTTGGGCGCCACTGAGCAGCAGCAGGCTTTTCTTTGCTAGGCCACCCAGGCCAATCACAGATGCAGGCAGAGGTGGAGAGTCGAGACCAGGGACGCAGTGAGCGTGCTCAGAGCGTGGGGAAGAGAGAGGCGACAGTGTGAGGGAAAAGCAGTAACCTCTGCCCAAAGCAACGGGCAAGTCCAGAAAGCCAAGTCACCAAAGCTTAAGGTCGGAAGGTATCTGACAACTATAATCTGAATAATAAAAGTACCTACTTACAGATGTTAGGACTTATTTTGTATAATGAAATGATAAAAGCAGTAGAGGGGGCATCATAGAAATTAATAAATCTAGAGTCTTAAATGTTGGCAAGTAAGTAGGAAGCAGGTACCTATTTCTGGATACATTGTGGTAAACAGTTTCCCTTTACGCTTCATATATTTTGGGAGCAAACAGTTACGGGAAGTGATTTGAACAACTTCAAAAGCACTACTTCTCTTTCATTCTACAATTTCCTGTTTCCTAGGCCTATTGGTCGTTGGGTCTCAAAGTTTCCACCACTGCCACGCATATCCTCTGGAGGGTGATCTCACACACACACACACACACACACACACACAAAGACACTTCCGACATACATATTGTATGTGTACAGTAACAATCCCACAGGACAGAACAAAAACACAGCATTCATTCAGGTTATAACACACACACACACACACACACACACATCTTAACCCATGGTCAAATATCATGGGCTGTAACACAAACACACTCATACAGACACACACATTGCAGGCTGTGGCTTTTTGATCCCTGATCCCTGATCCCCTCTCTGTGCATTTAGGTAAATGTATGCTGTAAGGTGGCCATAGCAGTACAGATGCATGTGAGGAGAAAACCTGTCGGGGCTCAGAGAACTAAGACTAGATGGTGAGGGACATATACTCAGTAAAACGGGACTAGGCTGGGACAGGTCTGTACAGTGACCCCTTGTCTACTTCTCTGGTCTCAAGAAATAAACAATTTAACAAATCCACTATGACTATATCTATCTATCTATCTATCTATCTATCTATCTATCTATCTATCTATCTATCTATGCCATTTTTCTAACGCTTTATCAGAACATGCCCTGGAGTAAAAGAAATGATCATGTCAGAATCATGATGACATTGAGGTGAACCTATGGTCCTATAAACTTAGAATTGACTCATACCATTACTTGCCATACTGAACAGCATACAAGTCGGGGCAAACCTACAAAACAAACCTCTAAGTTGAGAGAGGATCAAGGATCTAATGAGAAGCTGGTAAAGCAAAGCACTGAAAAAATGGCATAGTTATCATTTATTTACATCAATTGTGATTGTTGTTATTATAGATCAATTAGAATCAGAAGAATGTGTACTTGGTTATTTTCAGGTCAGTTCGCCTCACTCACACTCACACACATACATACACACATTCACACTTCAGTGCAAAAGTCAGGGGGCACTTTTCAAGGGTAGTGGATTGGCTCAACAGAAATGAGAAACAGCAAATAATGTGGTGGAAATGAAGCGCGCTAAAGGTGTGGACAGAGACACAGGCAAAATAAATGGGGGCAGAGAGAGGTTGAAGGGAGGGACCAATGTGGAGAGACCTGGAGCAGGAGGGGCCAATGACAAGGGAGAAGAGGGGGCTTCTGTCATTTGAGATCCCTCCCTATCAGGAAGACCTTCATAACGGCCCAATAACGTTCCCAATAACGTTCATAACGGCCCAATAACGTTCCCAATAACGTTCATAACGGCCCATTAACGTTAGCGCTTGAGAGTTGACAGGCTAGCGTAAAACATTTGCATGTGTGTTTTTGTGTACTGGAGTCTATCTGACTGTCAGGGTGTGAGATGACGGTGTGCTGGAATAGCCTGTTAAGAGACACCTCATTTAAATGGAGAAGGAAGGAGTGTGTGCAGACCAGCTCAGGGAAACTGATTCATGTTTATCAGAGGCCTCTGGTGTTCAGTTTACTAAGCTTGTAACCGAGCCTCTGTATTGGCTCACACTGTCCTGGCCAAATTGCATGAGGAAGTTTATGTGCGTGAGAAAGTTGTGTGTGTGTGTGTGTGTCTGTGTGTGTCTGTGTGTGTGTGTAGAAGGGTCTCCAATTATTACTTTTTGTGTCTCTTTACACTTCCACCAGTGCACACTGTGAAACCTGTAAGTGGTACTGAGGGGAGACGCACAGACAGCACTGGGACTGTCTGTCAATCAGCTCAACAAAGAAGCAGCACAGAGAGAAAGAGCTGTAAACATCAATCAATCAACCAACCAACCACCATCACAAAGATAATGAAAAGCTCATCCACATAATCTGAAACCATGCAGTTGCAACTGACATATTCCCGTGACAACAACCCAAATGCATAGTGCATGATAGTAAGATGAACACTTATTCCTGTGCATCTTAATGTGTGCAAGTGCCTATGTATGTGTCTCCAGGCAAATTGCAAAATGCAAGGTCAGTTAACATGCATTTCAGTCAATGCTAAAACTACACCCAAACGCTAGTGTTCCTGTGTTTGTAATGCAACATTCATGTGTCTCTCTATTCAAATGTGTGTATGCTTGTGTATTTGACTTCTGCTGATACAACGTTTGCACAACAAAATGTTCAGTCCCTAGTAGAATAGCCTTTGTGCATAAACCTAGAAGCTGTTCTAACAATAACAACACAACCACACTGAGCAGATGCCCCTCCCCCTTTCTCCTCTAGCCAATCCCAGCTGGAGCTGGCCCTGGATCTTACCTTGACCGGCTGCAAGGAGGAGTTGACGTGCAGCAGCCGGCTGTTCTCCAGCTCTGGGCCCGGCGTCCGCTGAAGCAGCGGCGTAGAAGCGCTCACCCCTTGCTCCTCATCATCCTCCTCTTCCTCTCTCTGTCTCATGTCCTTTCGCTCCTCCTCTTCCTCCTCCTCCTCCTCCTCTTCTGCATTGTTCTGCTCGTGCGGGGAGTGGGGGAGGCTATCGGGGTTGTAGCCCTGTAGCAGGAGGGCGGCCACGGCCTCGGGCTTGGGCAGCTTGGTGATCTTGAAGTGCTTTTTGTAGTGTGGGGTGTCCTTGCGGATCAGGCGCTGCTTCTGGCCAGGGTATGGGGGAGGCGGCTCGGCGTTGTCGTCGCTACCGCCATCGTCATTGTCCTCGTCATCGTCTTCATCATCGTCACCGCCTCGGATGATGGGTTCCTCAGCAAAGTGCACAGTGGGCTGATGGGAAAGACAGGACAAACAGAAAGATGATCATTACTCAAGAGTCATTAATATTGCGGTCCAACACCTTCAGCAGCCGAAAGCAGCAATCTTCTGGTTCAGACATACAGTATTATTATTATTATTAATATGATTATGAAGCAGACATTTAAACGTATATTTCTGTGTTTAAGAACCTTTTGAGATGGCCCACTCTACTGAACATGATTGTGAGTCTGTCACTCGCTTCAAACAAATGATATAACAGTGTTGCAGTTATCTGGCATGTGATCAGGTAACCGCTGCACTCACTGTCAGACATATAAAGGCTCTCAGTGTGGACAGGAAACGGGCTATTTTTAGGTTTCTCACCTCAATATACTCCACCTCCATCTCATCTAGTTCCTCGTCCTCCTGGTCGTGTCTGTGGCCGTCCACCAGAGCCTCCCTCTGGTTGTTGAGGCCCTGCCTCTCATCATGGGAGGTCGCAGAGGCAGTGCTGTTGGAGGCCTGAGAGTCGTGGCTTTGATTGGACACTCCACTCAGGCGCTTCTCCTGCAACCAATTATAAAAAAGAATAATTAATGCAGTGATGCACAACACCAATTTACACTAGACTGAGAAATTAACACTCAGTCTAGACTCTAGTGTGACTCACTACTTTTCTGTTGGCAGACTTGAATAATCCCGATAGAAGTAGAAGCTGGTGGCGAGAATTTCTAAATATCCCTCATATCTTCATATTGAGTAAAATATTTACATGAGCAAGAGTGGTAGTATGCTTGTGTGTGTGTGTGTGTGTGTGTGTGTGTGTGTACCTCTGAGTCGGGAGACTCCAGGTCCCCGTCTGGTTTGGCGGTGTAGGCCTCGTTTCTGCGCTCCTCGATCACCTTCTTCATCACCTTCAGCTCGCTGGGGTGGGGAGTTGCCCTGCGCTGGAGACCCTGCTAGGAAACACATGAGCACACACCAATGTTAGTATAGACGCTCTGATACATTAACTCATAAGCACACATCAATGTTAGTACAGACGCTCTGATACATTAACTCATACACTTCTGAAACACTTCAAATCAGTATCACCATGTTTGTAATTTCTTATCAAAGGTTTCCAGAAATCTGTTTAATTCCATTCTGCTTTGATAACTTGTTGTGTCCAGGGGCAACTGTGGCCTACTGGTTAGGGCTTGTAACCGGCACGGCTGAAGTGCCCTTGAGCAAAGCACCTAACCCCTCACTGCTCCCCGAGCACCGCTGTAGCAAGGCAGCTCACTGCTCCGGGTTAGTGTGTGCTTCACCTCACTGTGTGTTCACTGTGTGCTCTGTGTGTTCACTAATTCACGGATGGGATAAATGCAGAGACCAAATTCCTTGTATATGCTTGTATACTTGCCCAATAAACCTGATTTACATTTACAGATTATTCCTTATAGATTTGCAATGTAGAGCAGGATAAGGCCCTACAATGGCATTGTATCCCTTCTTCCCCACTGTCCTCAGGCTACTGCTGGTCCTGTGCTGTTGGGGTGGGTGCCATGGTTCTAACAGTGCGCTTACCCTTCTCTCAGCAGCAGCTTCGTCGTCCTCTTCCTCTGGCTTGGCCTCCTCTTGGAAGTGGATGACCGACACGCGGTTAAGGTTGCTGTCTGTCCAGGACTCATCCACACTGTTCTGTAGTAGGTTCTCTGTGGGCGAAGGGGAGAAAAGATAAGGCATGCATTAGAATTGGGGTGTCAGAAGGAGATGGAGAGGCCGTTGACTTTGTGTGTGTGTGTGTGTGTGTGTGTGTTTGTGTGTTTTAAGACTCACCAAGGCTGGGCGTGGGTTGCTGGGGTAGGAGGTAGCAGGTTAGCACCTTCTCTCCGGTCTGCTCATCATCCTCGGTCTGGAACTTGAGCATGGGCTGCGACTGGTTCTCTGCCAGCCACATGGCTTTCAGGTTCAGGTTAGCCAGAGCAAATGGCAGGTTCTGCAGTCTGAGAGACAGCAAAGGACAGAGAGAGATAGATATGTACAAAAAAGAGACAGCAAGGCGTGGTTGTTAATACTGTATTCATTTAACATAATAACCTGATCATTCGATTAGAAGTGTGTTGACTAAAACAATTTCATGTTGTTGCTTACAAAGATGCCTGTGTGCACATTCACACATTTGTAAACAAAAGCAGTGGAGCCACATACAAAAGCCTGATAAAAGCCTTATTGATATTGGCAGCCATATAGAGATCTAATTTCCTCCTTCCAACTAGCCACACACTTACACACACAAAGGAAAGTATCACTTTGGGGTGTGGCTCCGTCAGGTATAACATGACCTCACTGCAAAATGATGGTCTAATGGGTAAGCATTAAGCTTTCCGCTGGTGTGTATGTGTGTGTGTGTGTGTGTGTTTTGTTTAACTTGAAAATGAGTGCACGTCTCAGATAGTTTGCATGTATAAATGCTTGTATAAAAAGATGCTAGTCCAGTGTATGAGCTGCGTGTGAGTGTCTCGGGGTGTGTGTCCATTCACCTGTTCCCAGCCACGTCCAGCACGTGCAGCTCGGTGGCGTCAGCGAGCTCAGCGGGCAGCTTGGCCAGCCGGTTGTCCCGCAGCGAGAGCACGTTCAGACAGGCACAGCCGCCCAGCTCAGGGGGCACCGTGCCAAGCCGGTTCCGGTCCACGTTCAGGTTGGTCAGTTTCTTGAGCTTCCCCAGCGAGCGGGGCAGAGACTGCAAGAGGGGTGGGGGCAGACCCATCCGCCAACCATTAGACCATCTGCATGCCATTTCCCCTTAAATACTATCAGGACTATACCCACTGTGGATTTACATGCTCAAATAGACCAATTAAGATAGTATCTCTATTACTGGCTGTCTGCCCATTACTGGACAGTACAAGGAGACTTTGTCTGTGTGTTTATCACTCAGATCTGACTAAGTGAAGCGAGTAAATAGCCTGAGAGTGGTCCTGTCTCCTGAGCTGTAACCAGAGGCCCTCACACACATGTAACACATACACAAGTACAGGCTAATGGGACAGTGCGCTGAGTACCTGCAGGAGGTTCTCGGTCAGCATGAGTTCCGTCAGGTTCTCACACTCTCCCAGGGAGTCTGTGAGTTGCAAAAGCCGGTTCTGGTCCACTTTCAGAATGGACAGTTGCTTCAAGGAGCCTGGGGGTGGCATTGTACATTTGTAAGCATGAGACACACTAGGTTAAACACACACACAAACACACACACACACACACACACACACACACTTTGATACAACAAGAGGAATGAAATGTTTTAGACTCCTTTTGGGTGATGTATTTAACGCTCAGATGGTAACAAAAAATACTCTGTATCCACATTAAAGTCATGAATAAAAGAAAAGTAATCAGACCCTTGTTATACTCAAACCTTACAGAAAAATACCAAGTGACCTTTACTGCTATAAAAGTGCACTACCACTAGGGGTCAGTCTGTCATAGGCTCATATCTAACTCACCAATGGTGCATGCATATGCCCTAAAATGCTTTGGTGGGATGGTCTATGCCAGCCCCTTGAACGAATCCTACCCTCTCAAATAATGATAATGGCTAATGACGGGCAACAGAACATTTCCGAATAACACATCTAAGCCTCCTCCCTCCACCCGTTCTCTTCCCCACTCCTGGGCTCACCGATGCTGTCGGGGATGACCTCCAGGAGGTTCTGGGAGAGCAGCAAGTCTGTGAGAGCCAGCAGGCCGCTGAGCTCATTGGGCAATTCCTCCAGACGGTTCTGGGAGATGTCCAGGCACACAAGTCGGCGCAGGTTTCCCAGCTCCTTGGCACAGGGGGAAAAGACTGTTAAAACCCTGGAACATGGGAGTCAGACCTGGACTGTGGAGTAGAGACCAGGACTGTACCCCTGCCAAAATGCTTTGGCTACACTAAGTTTTTGGTAGAGCCTCCAAAAACCCTGGCAAAAGACATTTGAATGTATTTAAGAATAGCATTAGGGTCAAATATAGAATATTGTAAATATATTAAGTTCTATCATTTCAAATAAGTTCAGCCAATGGCAAGAGACCACAACACCTAAAAGCGTAAACTAGCTAAGGCGTTGGCTCGGATCGAGACAAAGAGCGGCCAATGAGGCGCGTGATGTACTCACAGGTGGCAATGAGGTCAGCTGGTTCCTGTCTAACCACAGCTCACGCAGGTTCGGGAGGGCTCCCAGTGTGTCCGGCTGGGTAAAGACCAAGGAGGGAGACAGGTGTGTCAGACAGAGAGGGGGGAAGAAAAAAAAAAAAAAAAAAAAAAAAAAAAAAAAAAAATCACCTGAGCAGAATGAGGTAATGCAGGTGATTTAGTCGGTGGCCTGTTGAAGGGTGTGTATGCATGTGAGAGAGTGTGTGTGGTGTGTGTGACTGATCACACACTTCCAGGCTAAACAAACACCGTTTTACCGTACACAAACCACCTCTTAAGGACTGCTCTGCTCTCTACAGGATAATAGATAAACACTGCTATCTACAACCAGCCTATGAAAATCGATTGCACAATCGATTGGACCAACCAACATAAGTTTCGAAAACTAAAATAGGGAATCGATTTTAACCAAATATGTACACTATTAATTTTAAACGAATTAAACAAATGAAAAAGATAGATGTAACAAAACTCAGGAACAAGCAGAAAAATAACAAAGAATTCCGAAGTGCAGTAAGCATTGCGAAAGCTAAAAAGAAAATTCCCACCAATTTTAGGCACCGGAAACAGCTTTTTCGGCTGCTGTGCTGCTGGTGTTTTGCCAAAAAATTGAGGACAACGCGATCAACCTGTGCGACATAAGAGATACGAGTGATAGGCCCTAATAACTTGAGGAGTTCGATATGGAAGCACTTCGGGGTTTGGGTATATCAAACTATGGAGAAGGACAAAGCGGTATGCAAACTGTGCAGTCATGAGTTCTATGTAGGCGTATGTTTGTTTGACATTTCTAATTGTAAATGCAGCCACGTTGAAGCCTGCAGTAATGTTTTTCACTGATGTTATGGCAGTCCACTCTGCTTATTGTTTTTCGAGAATGTTGCACTCCTGTTTGTCATTGTGCACGAAACTTCACGCCATTGTGTGTCCCTACACAAAGCGCCCCCTTTACGTTCGTCCTAATGTCTGTTAGTTGTTCGTGGATTGTCCTATATTTGGCATTGAAAATTGAAACGTCTCTAGACATGAAAAATCGATTTTACACTTGATTCAATGAACAATTATGTCTCAAGAATCGAACAGGATTTTTTTACAAAAGTTACAGCCCTACCTATAACCAACCAGTCTCTACAGCATTTTCCAAAAGCTATTTTGCCGCTGGAAAGATAAGCTAAAACTAAAAGCTAAGCTAAAACATGCGTCTAGTGTATGTCTGCGTGTGTGTCCATGTGTGTGTCCGTGTGTGTGTGTGTGTGTGTGTTGCGCATGCCCTCAGTAGACAGCACTGTGCCGGGCACTTTTTCCTGACATCACCCTCACCAGGCCAGTGGGTATTGTTTACCCGCTCTCTGCGTGGCACAGGGTGTTCCCACTACAATGGCGAGACAACAGATTGAGGAAAAAGTGTGTTTAAAAATCAGAGCGAGTGATCCGTTAGAAAGATGGAGAGGGGGAGAGAAATGGGTCATTGATACCCTAGGGTTCTAGTGACATGGGCTGCTTCACAGCCTCAGTGAGCATCATGTGCTCACTCACACACACACTCACATGCACGCTCACACACGCTGCACCACAAGAGTGCTCAGGTAGCCATCTACCACTGCTCTGAGTAGGAGGTGTATGGGAGCAGAGGCTAAATTTAGAATGTTGGTGTGGTGAGAAGGTAGCAGTGAGAAGGTGTTTGCCGTAGATTACACGCCTCATTGTGTGTGTGTGTGGGTGTGTGTGTTTATTCAGTAGCATGTGTGTACTGTATGTAAGGGGCTAATCAAACATCACACTCAGTACCTCATCTGTCACTGTGCATTGAAAGAGATTGCAGCTTTTCATTCATCTGTTGAGGACTGACAGTCACACTGCCACTGAGGGCTCAAAGAGAGTGATTCATGTGCGTGTCATACATGCAGTGAATGTATGGTGTTTGAGTTTAAATGCAGTCTTTATATTTCAGTGCCTTTGTCGGTGTGTGTGTGGAGGGGTTGCTTCTGCCTACCAGGACTTCCAGCACATTGCTGCCCAGATCCAGCTGCTCCAGTTTTACAAGAAAGGACAGAGACCTGCAGGGGGAAAGGAGGGGAAAAAATTTAGAAAAAAGAGAGAGAGAGAGAGAGAGAGAGAGAGAGAGAGAGAGAGAGAGAGAGAGAGAGAGAGAGAGAGAGAGAGAGAGAGAGAGAGAGAGATGAGAGAGAGAGAGAGAGAGAAGTAGGAGGGGTGTTACAGAACAAACCTTCAAACAGAATGGTGAAGAAGGATATGGAGCATGTGAGTCCAGCCAGACACAGGAGATATCTGCAGGGCTTGCGTGCGTGCATGTGTATGTACACGTGACATCTTGGTGTACAAATTTCTCTGTATGTGTAAGCTAGTTGATCACTTTGTGTATTGTGTGTGTGTGTGTGTGTGTGTGTGTGTGTGTGTGTATGTACGTACGGCAGGGAAAATACAGTGCTGGCCAAAAGTATTGGCACCCATGCTAAAGTTGACTGAAAAGAGGAATATAAAATAGCCCCACATCATTACATACCCTTCACCATACCTAGAGATTGGCATGGGTGTTATTTCAGTTAGCCTATTAGCTGGTTTGATTTGCATTGAGCTCAATGAGCATCAAACCAGCTAATAGGCTAACTGAAATAACACCCATGCCAATCTCTAGGTATGGTGAAGGGTATGTGATGATGTGGGGCTATTTTAATTCCAAAGGCCAAGGTAATTTTATCAGGACGCACAGTATTCTGGATCCATGAAATAACTGGCCTTTAAAAATAAAAATCTGCCTGTCTCTATGGGAATTTAACATAGGGGTGCCAATACTTATGACCCCTGTATTTTAAGGAAGAACATTTATTTATTTATGATACATTATTCATTCACTAAGAAAATTGGTGTCCTTAAAGGTTAGATATTTCTTCATTTTTCACTTAAGGCATTAAGATCAATTTCCAAAAGATGATTTTATATTCCTCTTTTCAGTCAACTTTAGCATGGGTGCCAATACTTTTGGCCAGCACTAAGTATACAGTGCTGTACGTCAACATTTTTTTCAGTAAGTATACTTCCAATGAGGCTATTTGCATGAAATTTTCACCGGACATTAGTATTAACTCAGATAATCCACCCATATAAAAAAAATCCAAACATTAAAGTCCATAGGTAGAGTTATGTGTAATAAAGTGGAATGACACAGGAAAAAAGTATTGAACACGCCTGCTGAAATTTCTGAAATACTTTGTAGAAAAGCTTTTATTTGTAATGACAGCTTCAAGGCATTTCCTGTATGATGAAACTAATCAGTCACAGTATTCTGGTGTGAGTTTGGCCCATTCTTTTAAACAGATAGTCCTTTAATATTGAAGATTCCAGGGGGTCCCTCTTGTGAATCCTGATCTTTAGTTAACTTCCAAAACTGTTCAATTGGATTGAAGTCAGGGCCTTGATTTCCTTTCTCTGAAACCAATTGAGAGTTTCCTTTGCTGAATGGTTTGGGTCATTGTCCTGCTGGAAGGTCTAGCCATGTCTCATCCTCATCATCCTGGTGGATGTAAAGATTCTCCCGGAACAAAATGACTCCATTCATCATTCCTTCAATTGTATGAAGTCTGCTAGTATCATGAGATGAAAAACAGCCCACACCATGATGCCACCACCTCCAAACCTCACTGTTGGTAGGGTATTTTTAGGGTGACGCACAGTGCCATTTCTCCTCCAAATATGGTGTGTAGTATGACATCCGAAAAGTTACATTTTGCTCTTGCCTGACCAGGATACATTCTCTCAGTATTTCATAGGATTGTACAAATGTTGTGTAGCAAACTTGCATAGAGCTTTGACATGTTTTTTCTTCAGCAATAGAGTCATGCGGGATGAGCGTGCATAGAGGCCATGGCGGTTGTGTGCATTACCTATGATTTTCTCTGTAACAATTGTACCTGCTGCCTCTAAGTCTTTCTGGAGCTTTCTCCGAGTGGTCCTTGGCTCTTGGGCTACTCTTCTGACTTCCTGGTCAGAAATCTTGCAAGGAGATCCTGTGCATGGCCAGCTGATGATGCAGTGATGTTCCTTCCACTTGCAGATAATGGTTACAATACTGCTCGCTGGATGATTCTGAAGTTTTGAAGTACATCTGTAACCAGTTCCATTGATATGTTTTGCAACAATAAGGTTGCAAAAGTCTTGGGAGAGCTATTTGCTTTTACCCTTCATCATGAAATGTTTCTTGTGTGACACCTTGGTAACAAAAAACCTTTTTATAGCCTACCAGTATGTACTAACCCAGCTAATATAAATTTGCACAGATAGGAGGGATAATTTCTCTAACTACTTATAGATTCCAGTTTGTTCCTTGCCATTCCTTGCCTTTGTGTACTGCTTTTTCTTAGTGTGTTCAATACTTTTTCCCTGTGCCATTCTACTTTTTTACTCATAACTCTACTTTTAGACATTAATGTTTGTATTTTCATATGTGTGGATTACCTAAGTTAATACTAATGTCCGGTGAAAATTTCATGCGAATAGACTCATGGAAGTATACTTACTGAAAAAAATGTTGACGTGTTCAATACTTACCCCGCTGTATGTATGTATGTACATGTAAATGTTGTTTGCAGTGAGAGCTGCTTTTTGCGTGAGTGTGTGTGTGTGCAAATCTATATATCTAGATCTATATACAAGGCAAGGCTATAATTTCAGTGTGTGCCTGTGTATACACAGTATGCATCACAGCATGCCAGGGTACCTGTGTGTATCAGTGCTTGTGTGCAGATATGCGTATAGAGAAGTGTGTGAGATAGAATCTGTGTGTGTGTGTGCGTGTGTGTGTGTGAGAGCTAGCTAGCTTGTCTACAGCAGCTACCCCTCTACTGTAACACACACACACACTCACACACACACGCACACACACACACACAATCCAGACAGCCTGCTGCTGAGCCAGCCTATCTGACACGTCCACCATCTGTCATCTCTCACAATCTGTCATCTCTCACAATCTTCCCCCACTCACTCACACACTCTGTCGCTCTCCATCTCCCTCTCGCTCACCACCCTTTCTTTCTGTTCATGTCTTTGTCTATTCCCACTCTTACAATCTTGTGCTCTCTCTTACCATCTCTCAGGGAGAAATGATGAGTGACCTAACAAGTAGTGTGTGTGTGTGTGTGTGTGTGTGTGTGTGTGTGTGTGTGTGTGTGTGTGTGTGTGTGTGTGTGTGTGTGTGTG